>NW_024470726.1:1174169-1265027 GCF_017639515.1 Carcharodon carcharias
GTAGACATGGGTCTCTCACAGAGATCCTTCGACTGGACTTGGCCCCTTTTCCTTTTCGATGTTCCCCGTGCTCTGTGGGGTCGCCACACTGCTGGCTGATCACCCCTTCATATCCACCAACATTTGGGAATTTGGTGGGTGGTTTTATAGTGGATGCCCTTCCTGTCGCTAAGCCTCCCCATTTCGATAGAGATTGGCTTCCCTGTACCAGTGCCTGAGTTACTGCTTCTTCTACTGACCCCGAGTGAAAGTACATGAGGAACAAAGACCAGGGAGCCCATGATCATGTGAAAAAGAATTAAAAATATTAATTATTATTTACATCAATGCATGAGAGGATGTAGATGTAGTTGTGTGTGTGCGTGTGCTTTAAGGATGCCTTTTGTGTTTATATGTATGTGTTGTGTGCATTTTTTTATTTTCTGTGTGAGTTTATATATTTGTGTTCTGTGCGTGTTTGTGTGTGTATACACATTGACTGTTTTGTGGAGGTGTATATGTGTGTTGAGTCAGTGTTCTGTGTTTGTGTGTGTGTTGAGTCAGTGTTCTGTGTTTGTGTGTGTCGCATAAGTTTGTTGAGTGAGTGTTCTTTGTGTGTGTGTGTCATTGTGTATATTTGTTTGTGCTTTATGGGTACTTGTTTGTGTGTTTGTACTTTATGGGTCCCTGTTTGTGTGTGTGTTTGTGCTTTATGGGTACATGTTTGTGTATGTGTGTTTGTGCTTTATGGGTAAATGTTTCTGTGTGTGTTTGTGCTTTATGGGTCCCTGTTTGTGTGTGTGTTTGTGCTTTATGGGTACATGTTTGTGTGTGTGTGTTTGTGCTTTATGGGTAAATGTTTCTGTGTGTGTTTGTGCTTTATGGGTACACGTTTGTGTGTGTGTTTGTGCTTTATGGGTACATGTTTGTGTGTGTGTGTTTGTGCTTTGTGGGTCCACGTTTGTGTGTGTGTGCTTGTGCTTTGTGGGTACGTGTGTGCGTGTGTGATTATGCTTTATGGGTACATGTTTGTGTGTGTGTGCTTGTGCTTTGTGGGTACGTGTGTGTGTGTGTGTTTGTGCTTTATGGGTACATGTTTGTGTGTGTGTTTGTGCTTTGTGGGTACATGTTTGTGTGTTTGTGCTTTATGGGTAAATGTTTCTGTGTGTGTTTATGCTTTATGGGTACACGTTAGTGTGTGTGTTTGTGCTTTATGGGTACATGTTTGTGTGTGTGTGCTTTGTGGTCCTTGTTTGTGTGTGTGTGCTTGTGCTTTGTAGGTACGTGTGGTTGCGTGTGTGTTTGTGCTTTATGGGTACATGTTTGTGTGTGTGTGCTTGTGCTTTGTGGGTACGTGTGTGCGTGTGTGTTTGTGCTTTATGGGTACATGTTTGTGTGTGTTTGTGTTTGTGCTTTTTGGGTACATGTTTGTGTGTGTGCATTTGTATTCTTTGTTTTTTGTGTGGGTTTATACATTTGTGTTTTGTGTATCTTTATATATTTGTGTATGTATATGTATTGAGGGTTGTATGTGTGTGGAGTGAGTGTTCTGTGTGTGTGTGTCTGCGTGTTGAGTGAGTGTTCTGTGTGTGTGTCTGCGTGTTGAGTGAGTGTTTGTGTGTGTGTCTGCGTGTTGAGTGAGTGTTGTGTGTGTGTGTCTGCGTGTTGAGTGAGTGTTCTGTGTGTGTGTGCATGTGTGTTGAGTGTTCTGTGTGTGTGTCTGCGTGTTGAGTGAGTGTTCTGTGTGTGTGTGTGCGTGTTGAGTGAGTGTTCTATGTGTGTGTGGCTGCGTGTTGAGTCAGCGTTCTGTGTGTGTCTGCATGTTGAGTCAGTGTTCTGTGTGTGTCTGTGTGTTGAGTGAGTGTTCTGTGTGTGTGTGTCTACGTGTTGAGTGAGTGTTCTGTGTGTCTCCATGTTGAGTGAGTGTTCTGTGTGTGTGTGTCTGTGTGTTGAGTGAGTGTTCTATGTGTGTGTGGCTGTGTGTTGAGTCAGCGTTCTGTGTGTGTCTGCATGTTGAGTCAGTGTTCTGTGTGTGTCTGTGTGTTGAGTGAGTGTCCTGTGTGTGTGTGTCTACGTGTTGAGTGAGTGTTCTATGTGTGTGTGTCTGTGTGTTGAGTGAGTGTTCTGTGTGTGTGTGCGCGTTGTGTGTGTGTGTCTGCATGTTCAGTGAGTGTTCTGTGTGTGTGTCTGTGTTAAGTGAGTGTTCTGTGTGTGTGTCTGCGTGTTGAGTGAGTGTTCTGTGTGTGTGTCTGTGTGTTGAGTGAGTGTTCTGTGTGTGTGTGTCTGCTTGTTGAGTGAGTGTTGTGTGTGTGTGTCTGCGTGTTGAGTGAGTGTTCTGTGTGTGTGTGTGTCTGCTTGTTGAGTGAGTGTTCTGTGTGTGTGTGTGTGTCTGCTTGTTGAGTGAGTGTTCTGTGTGTGTGTCTGTGTGTTGAGTCAGTGTTCTGTGTGTGTGTGTATGTGCGTGTGCGTGTGTGTTGTGTGCATGCGCATGCGTGTCTGTGGGCAGCAGTGATCCCCGCGCTCCTACATACTTCAGAGACTTGGACGACAGACCGCAGGCACCTCAAAGCGCTGGTGGAGCACCAGCATCAGTGCCTTTGCGCAACCCTTGAATCCGGTGGCAAGAATGGTGGATAAAGAGCAGCGCCCTCTCCGAGGTCACCGTGCCCAGCACCGAGGCGCTAATCACTCATGACCTGCTCCCCTGGGCGGGACAGTTTGTTCATATCCCCAACACCAGACTCTCGAGGCAACTGCCCCACTCGGAGCTCCCTTACAACTCTCAGGAGGGCAGTGGAAATGCTTTAGGGATGTCCAAAGCAACTCTGGAGAGGTCAGACATCCCCACTGACTCTCCTGATCGATCAAAATGGCGAAAGCTGATTCGGGAAGGCACCGATCACATCGGGAGACCTTGTCAGGAGCGTGCAGAGGTGATTTGGGGTATCAGTGGGAGTGCCCGACCCTCCAAGCACCTCCTGCCCCTCGTGACAGAGTCTGCAGATCGCACCTTGGACTTATCGCCCATCTCCAGAACCCATCGAACCAGAGTGGAAGCAGGTCAGCCTCGATCCCGAGGGACTGTCTAAGGAGAGAAGAGGGAGTGTGTGTGTGTATATGTGTGTCTATAATTTTGTGTTTCCCGCAACCCCTCCGTTGACCAGGTGGTGGGGCTGTTCCCATTCGATCAGGGCAGGAGGGAGATCTGAAGGTTTCTCTCAAAGGTAGTTTAGGTGTGGGGGAGTGGGGGGGGGTTGGTGGCATGGGTGGGAAGGGACTGGGTTTCCCGTCGCTTGATTTTCTGTGAGCGAGTCCCACATTCTCCCCACTCCCTGCGGGAGCGAGTCCCACATTCTCCCCGCTCGCCCCACAGGAGCGAGTCCTACATTACCCCCACTGTCTGGATAAAGATGTTTCTCCCGAATTTATTAATATATTTACTAGTGACCGTTGTACATTTGTAGGTGCTCCTGTGGCGCTGTGGGTAGAGTTCCTACCTCTGAACCTGAAACTCCGGGTTCGAGCCATGCCTCAGGGCTTAATGGCCAAGGAAGGAGCGTTCATAACACAGCCAAACAGGCTGATTGTCAACCAGTAAACCCTTCACACACTCCTTAGACCAGGCCTGCTTCAATCTCCTTCCAAACTCCCGACTGCCACCATCTAGAAGAACAAGGGCAGCAGATACATGGGGAACACCACCACCTGCAAGTTCCCCTCCGAGCCCCTCACCATCCCGATTTGGAAATATATCGGCCGTTCCTCCACTGTCGCTGGGTCCAAATCCCTCCCTAACAGCACGGTGGGTGTACCTACACCACAGGGGACCGCAGCGGCTCAAGAAGGCGGCTCAACCCCCACCACCGTCTCAAAGGGGGCAATTAGGGATGGGCAACAAACGCTGGGCCCAGCCCAGCGACACCCCACACCCCCATAAGTGAATAAAAAAAGAGCTAAGAGCGGGAGGAATCCCCGGTCAACCACGCGAGGGGCAGAAAGTTCCAGGCGACTGTAGAAAGGGCCGGTTGCCGCGGCAACTCGGCCCTCCTGAGTGAACCGTGGCACCGTCCTTTCTGTGTGGGGAAGCGGGGAGGGGCGCGCAGGCGGATTGGGAGAGGGTGGAGGAGGGGGGGGGGCAATATTAGCGAGGCCCTCCCAACCCCCCCCCCCCCAACCCCCACCACCACCTTAACCCCTGCCCCCCTCTTTTGCTCTCTTCCAGGGCCGGAGAACCTGTACTTCAACCCCAAAACCGCGCACCCCAGCCTGCGCTTCAGCGGTGACTACACGGCGGTGGAATCCCGCGGACCCCCGGCGCCCGGTGTCCCACCCACCCCCGACAACCCCGAGAGGTTCAACCGCTTCCAGGCTGTGCTGGCCAGCGCCCACTTCGCCTCGGGCCGCCGCTACTGGGAGGTGGACGTGGGCGACGCCGCGGCCTGGCACCTGGGCATCACCTGCGTCCACAGCCCCCGCAAGGGCTACGTCAAGCTGGCCCCCGCCAACGGCTATTGGAGCATCGGCCGACTGCTGGACTACTGGGTGAACGCCGGCCGGCGGCAGCCCCTGGACGTGGGCTCCGAGCTCTCCAAGGTGGGCGTCTACCTGGACTTCGACGCGGGGCGGGTCTCCTTCTATGATGCCTGTTGCATGGCCCTCCTCTGCACCTTCAAGACCACCTTCCATAGCCCCGTGGTGCCCTTCTTCAGCCCCAGCAGAGGAGTGGATGGTGTCCTCCGGCTGTGCCACTTCTGACAGAGGTTTATACCCCTCACTGGAAACCCACCCACCCCCCCCCCACCATCCCCGTCCCACTCTTTCCCCAACACCCCCCCCCCCCCCACCTCCTCCACCCCTCCACCCACACTAAGACAGCTACCTTGTAGTCATTAAGTAAAAGCAATAAGGTATTCTACTGGTGGTTGCTTGACATTTCGTAACAAGTTCTGGACCCCCTGCTCCGTGATGCCTCCCTGAGGTGGTGCACCACCCCTCTTGCTCAGGAGGATGAGTTACGATAGCGCCTCCCCACGCGCTGCGCCTGCCCCCAAAGCGCTTTGCAGCCAATGGGCGCGCTTTCTTGAAATGCAGCCACTGTTGCCATTTTGGGATTGCCACAGCCAGTTTGAGCACAGCAAGCCCCCGCTAACAGCAACGTGCAAACGCTCTGACAATCTCCCTTCTGCCACAATTTGTTGCACAGGGTCCACAGCACAGAAGCAGGCCATTCGGCCCCTCCTGCTCTGTGCCGGCGTTCATGCTGCTCACCAGCCGCCTCCCAGTCCCTCTTCCTCTTGCCCCCTGGCATTCCTTTCTCTCCTCCTTTCTATCCGGCTTTCCCCCATCAACGCGTCGTGCCTCGATCACTCCCTGTGGGAGCGAGTTCCACCTTCTCCCCACTCCTTGGCTGAGGAAGTTTCTCCTGAAATCCCATGCTAAATGGGATAGGTTGTGAACAGATCCAGCAGCTCAAGACTGGGGCCATCCACGAGGCGCTGTGGGCCGTCAGCAGCGGCAGAATTGTACTCGAACATAATCTGTAACCTCATGGCCCAGCATATCCCCCACTCTACCATTACCACCAAGCCAAGGGGTCAACCCCCTGGTCCAATGAAGAGTGCGGAAGGGCATGTCAGGAGCAGCACCAGGCATACCTAAAAACGAGGTGTCAACCCGGTGACTAGGGACCACTCGCGTGCCAGACAGCATAAGGATCAAGTGCTAGACAGAGCTAAGCGCTCCCACAGCCAACAGATCAGATCTAAGCTCTGCAGCCCTGCCACACCCAGTTGTGAATGGTGGTGGGCAATTAAACAGCTCACTGGACGACGAAGAGGACAATGAAGCCCACTGAAGTCCCAATTGCCGCCCCCATTTTTCGCCGTCCTGCCCGACCTTACGATTGGCGGATGGGTGAATTTTCCAGGTGGCCGTCGGTGGTTTTGTTGAAACCTCCTCCAAGGGCGGGATGAAGTTTCCATTACTGAATTCAAAAGGAAAAAAAATGCACGGGCAGAATTTTCACCGTGTGTGCGTTCAGGCGCCCGATTCTGACGCGTGGGCATTTTTCTCGGGGTTTTGAAATCTTTTATTCCTTGGTTTTAAGGTCTTCAGCTCCCTGAGGCAGCCCCCTGGCTTTGGGGAGCTTTTGTTCCTCACCTCCAAGTGCCCACGCTCAGCGCCAGCGCCCGCCCTCCTCCTGTCCCACCGCCCCCCCCTCCAAGGTTGTTGGAGGGCATCGCTGCAGGAGTCCCTCAGACTTGCATCCTAGGCCCAACCGCCTTCACCCTGCTTCATTTCAGGGTACGCGCGGCGGCTCAGTGAGTGCCTAGCTCACCTCTGGGTCAGAGGTCGATGGGCCTGCGGTCCCACTCGAAACACTGACCCCACAGGTCTCGCAGTGCCTGTACGGAGGGAGCGCTGCACCCCCGTCTTTCGAATGGGGCATTAATCCCCTCAGGTGAACCCGTGGCCGCTATTTCATTGGCAGGCCGGAGTACCGACCAAGTCTTTTCTCTCTAACGACTTTAAAAAAAAATTATATGAAAACACAGGCCCAGTCATGAATCTCACTGCTGATTATGGGAGCTTGCTGTGTACAAATCAGCTGCTGTGTTTCCTCCGTTTTAGCAGTGACTAACAGCACGCCATGGGATGTGAAAGGCTGGTTTTGACTCCTCACTTTACCGGACACAGCCCAGCCATTGACTCGGCATGTGACTCAGTGCTGTAGTCCCACTCTGAATCCTTCGACCATGATATTCGATGCCGCTCTGTGTCACAGCTACCCACGCTCGTAAAGTAGCACAGTTTCCTCCTTTGCACGCTTGCACATACCCTACAGAGGGCAAGCGAGGAGGCGTGGGATAGCCGCTCTTAGACAGTGGGCTGAATTGATGACGCAGGAGTTGGTTCTCGTTTAGGAAAGAATGGCATTTCTTTTTCCTTTATCCTTTCATGGGACGTGGGTGTCGCTGGCAAGGCTGGCATTTGTTGCCCATCCCTAATTGTCCCCTTGAACTGAGTGGTCTCGCTCGGCCATTTCAGAGGGGCAGTTAAGAGTCAACCACATGGCTGTGGGTCTGGAGTCACATGTAGGCCAGACCGGGTAAGGACGGCAGATTTCCCTCCCTAAAGGGGGCATGAGTGAACCAGATGGGGGGTTTTTACGACAATCCATGATGGTTGCCCCGGTCACCATCACTGAGACTCGCTTTTCAATTCCAGATTTTATTCATTGAATTTAAATTCCACCAGCTGCCCGCTGTGGGATTTGAACCTGTGTCCCTGGAGCCTGGGCCTCCGGATTACTGGCAGTTCACACGACTGATTCCTGGGATGGGGTTGCTTATCCTATGAGGAAAAGTTAGACAGGTTGGGCCTGCATTCATTGGAGTTTAGAAGGATGAGAGGTGGGCTTACTGAAGCAGATAAGATCCAGAGAGGACTTGACAGGGCGGATGCTGAGAGGGTGTTTCCCCTTGTGGGAGAGACTCGAACGAGGGGACGCGGTTTAACAATTTAAGACGGAGATGAGGAGAAATTTTTTTCTCTCAGAGGGTCGTGAGTCTGTGTTGCCCTCTTCACCAGGGAGCGTTGGAGGCCGGGACCATGGATTATATTTTAAGGCTGATTTAGACGGACTCTTGGCTGGCAGAGGTTATCAGGGGCAGGTGGGAATGTGGAGTTGAGGCCACAGCCAACCAGCCATGATCTTATTGAAGGATGGAGCAGGTTGGAGGGGCTGAATAGCCTACTCCCGCCTAATTCGTATGCTCATATGTGCTATTGCAGTAACATTTCCACCGCCCCAACGGCTGCCCGAATTGATTAAAAAAAGAGTAGAAATTATTAAAGAAGAGAAATATAGAATTGTAAAGAAGTCTTTCAGAAGCCAGGAACACCCTGAAGCTCTTTATAGCCAATGTGGCTCCAACATTTGAAGTGTTGTCATTGCTACAATGTTGGAAGCACAGTAGTCAATTTACACACAGCAAGCTCCCACCTATCCAAACCAGATAACCTGTTTTAATGATGTTGAGGGATGAATATTGCCCCCCCCCCCCACCGGGAGGACCAGGGAGAAAGCCCCTCCTTCTACCCGCACCTCTTTGAAAATGGCAGCGGGGTGGCTTACGCCCAGCCGAGAGAGCGTCTCGTCCGAAAGGCGGCACCCCTGGCAGTGCAGCACTCCCTCACTACCGCACCGGGAATGTCGGCCTCGGTTCCGGGATGCATCTATGGGACTTGAACTCGCAATCTTCCGACTCTGGGCCGCGAACCTTCTGCGTCACAACTGACCCGGAGTCAAAGCCATTCAACTGGTTGACAAAAAGCGCCGGGACAGGCAAGAATGGAACACAAGTTGCAAGTTGTTGCACTGCCTGAAAGGGTGGTGGAAGCATAGGAACATTGGAGTTAGGAGCAGGAGTAGGCCGCTCAGCCCCTCGAGGCTTGCTCCACCATTCAAAAAGGTGATGGCTGATCTGGTTGTGTCTCAGCTCCCTGTCTGCGCCCACCCCCTCATACTCCTTGACCCCCTTGTCTATCAAAAACCCGTCTAACTCAGCCTTGAGTATATTCAGTGACCCAGCCTCCAGTGCTCTCCGGGGAAGAGAATTCCACAGACTAATGACCCTCTGAGAGAAAAAGATTCTCCTCATCTCCACCTTATAGGGTAGACCTCTGATTCTTAAACTCTGTCCCCTGCTTCTAGTCCCTCCCACAAGAGGAAACACCCTCCCGGTATCCACCCCATCAAAACCCCTCGGGATTTAAAGCTCCAGTGGGTGCGGGCCCAATCTGTTCAGTCTTTCTTCATAAGATAAGCCCTTCATCCCAGGAATGAGTCGGTTGAACCTTCTCTGAACTGCTTCTGACACAATTATATATTTTTTTCAAATAAAACTGTACAGAGTACTCCATAAGACCATAAGACACAGGAGCAGAAATTAGGCCATTCGGCCCATCGAGTCTGCTCCGCCATTCAATCATGGCTGATAAGTTTCTCAGCCCCATTCTCCCGCCTTCTCCCCGTAACCTTTGATCCCCTTACCAATCAAGAACCTATCTATCTCGGTCTTAAATACACTCAATGACCCGGCCTCCACAGCCTTCTGTGGCAATGAATTCCATAGATTCACCGCTCTCTGGCTAAAGAAGTTTCTCCTCATCTCTGTTCTAAAAGGTCTTCCCTTTACTCTGAGGCTGTGCCCTCGGGTCCTGGTCTCTCCTACTAATGGAAACATCTTCCCCACGTCCACTCTATCCAGGCCTTTCAGTATTCTGTAAGTTTCAATCAGATCCCCCCCTCATCCTTCTAAACTCCATCGAGTATAGACCCAGACTCCTCAAACATACTCCAGATGTGGTCTCACCAATGCCCTGTACAGCTGCAGGAAAGCTTCCTACTTTTATACCCCTTTGCCCCCCTGAATCACTTGCTGTGCCTGGGTACCAACTTTTTATGTGATTCACGTGCCAATTTCAACCCAGCCCTAACAGGAAATTTGACAAATACGTGGAAAAGGGGGAAATTTTGCCTGGGCTGTGGGACGTGAACAGTGGGGGAGGGAGGAAAGGTTGGAGTGGGAGCTAATTGGAGGGCTGCCCTTTCAAAGAGGAGCGATGGGCCGAGCAGCCTGCTTCTGTGCCCTCCAATTCTCTGTGCAGATTAAACCTGCAGCACCCTGCGACAAATAGAGAGGGAGGTGGTGGGGGGGTTGGGTGGGGGGCTCGTTTGTCCCTTTTTTTATACATATGTGTGAAAGATTGTGGTTTGGTGGTTAGCACGAGACAAAAGAGAATTAAAGTCATCGTCTCAGTAAGGAGATGGGTATCGTCAGCTGCAGACAGGAGACGTGTCACAGAGAGAGAGAGAGAGAGAGAAGGTCACAATCTTGGATTTGTTCCAGTAAGAATATGTACACATTTAAAAAAGGTTCACAGTGAAAAGAAACACACACACACACACACATAACGCTAGCACGGATACAATATTACAGTAAGAGAGAGTTGGGGAGGTGGATGTTTAGTGTTGGTAATAGAAGTGACTTTCAGTTCGTGTGGGAAACTGCAGACTCTCCTGCTGTCAGTAATTGCCTGCCCAGAGGAGTTTCACTCCTAGCCTTTTTCCCACACACTCTTGGTGGCGGTTCTGTCGTGGGGTGAAGAAAGGGGGCTTCCCTCTCGCGAAAGAACCCGGGTGCAGCAGAAAGAAACACTGACACGGGCTGCGGAGACAAGTGGGGTCTTGGTGCCATGATTTCAGATGGAGGAAAAGCCTTTGAGAGCCCCCAGGCTGGTGAGAACCAGAGCTGTAAACTGGCCAGGTCCCCTGCCGCACGAATAGAGCAGGGATCTCAGGGAGCACGAGGTTCACACCCACCTACACCCAGTCTGCCTCAATTACACACTCCTCGTCCCAGCTTTCAAAGCTCTCCCTCCCTCCCTATCTCTGTCACCTCCTCCAGCCCCTACACCCCTCTCTATCTCTATAACCTCCTCCAGCCCCTACACCCCTCCCTATCTCTGTAACCTCCACAAGCCCCTACACCACTCCCTATCTCTGTAACCTCCTCCAGCCCCTACACCCCTCCCTATCTCCGTAACCTCCACAAGCCCCTACATCCCTCCCTATCTCAGTAACCTCCTCCAGCCCCTACATCCCTCCCTATCTCTATAACCTCCTCCAGCCCCTACACTACTCCCTATCCCTGTAACCCCCTCCAGCCCCTACACCCCTCCCTATCTCTGTAACCTTCTCCTGCCCCTACACCCCTCCCTATCTCTCTAACCTCCTCCACCCCTACACCCCTCCCTATCTCTGTAACCTCCTCCAGCCCCTACATCCCTCCCTATCTCTGTAACCTCCTCCAGCCCCTACACCCCTCCCTATCTCTGTAACCTCCTCCAGCCCCTACACCCCTCCCTATCTCTGTAACCTTCTCCCGCCCCTACGCCCCTCCCTATCTCTGTAACTTCCTCCAATCCCTACACCCCTCCCTATCTCTGTAACCTCCTCCAGCCCCTACACCCCTCCCTATCTCTGTAACCTTCTCCAGCCCCTGCACCCCTCCCTACCTCTAACCTCCTGCAGTCCCTACACCCCTCCCTATCTCTATAACCTCCTCCAGCCCTCTCTTTCTCTGTACCTACCTCCAATTCTACACCCCTCACTATCCCTGTAACCTCCTCCAGCTCCACAATCCTCCCTATCTTTGTAACCTCCTCCAACCCCTACACCCCTCCCTTTCTCTGTAACCTCCTCCAGCCCCTACACCCCTCCCTATCTCTGTAACCTCCTCCAGCCCCTACACCCCTCTCTATCTCTGTAACCTTCTCCAGCCCCTACACCCCTCCCTATCTCTGTAACCTCCTCCATCCCCTACACTCCTCCCTATCTCTGTAACCTCCCCCAGCCCCTACACCCCTTCTTATCTCAATAACCTCCTCCAGCCCCTACAACCCTCCGAGATCTCTGCGCTCCTCCCATTCCACCCTCTTGCCCATCCCCCGAGTCCCATGGCTGCACCATTGGCGGCTGTGCCTTCAGCTCCCTGTTCCCCAAATCTCTGGAATTCCCTCCCTAAATCTCTGTACCTCCCTCTCCTCTAAGCCGCCTCTTAAAACCAACCTCTTTGACTGAATCCCTAATATCTCCTCACGTGGTTCAGTAGCAAATTCTGTCTGAGGACGCTCCTGTGAAGCACCCTGGGTAGTTTTTAACTGCATTAAAGGTGCTATATAAATGCAGGCTGTTGGAATCACTGCCTGTGAGATAAAAAATGGAGGCCCCTGATTAACTAAGGTCTTGCCATTCACAAAGAGGCAATTCAGTCAAGCCTCCTACTCACACTCAATTGCAAAAAAATAAACCTAAGAATGTCACATCAATGGAGCATCGTCTACATTATCCTGTGTTCATTATATATTCAAAACCATGAGGGGACCTGGTGGAGTTGATAGAATATACAGACTTCAAAGAATTGATGAAAGAATCAGAAGGGGAGATGAGAATTACAGAGATAGCGAGGGGTGTAGGGGGCTGGAGGAGGGTACAGAGATAGGGAGGGGTGTAGGGGCTGGAGGAGGTTACAGAGATAGGGAGGGGTGTAGGGGGCTGGAGGAGGGTACAGAGATAGGGAGGGGTGTAGGGGCTGGAGGAGGTTACAGAGATAAGGAGGGGTGGAGAGGCTGGAGGAGGTTACAGAGATAGGAAGGGGTGTAGGGGGTTACAGAGATAGGGAGGGGTGTAGGGGCTGGAGGAGGTTACAGAGATAGGGAAGGGTGTAGGGGGTTACAGAGATAGGGAGGGGTGTAGGGGGTTACAGAGATAGGGAGGGGTGTAGGGGGTTACAGAGATAGGGAGGATTGGTTCCTGGGATGTGGACGTCACTGGCCAGGCCAACATTTATTGCCCATCCCCAATTGCCCTTGTTCAGAGGGGCATCCAAGAGCCAACCACATGGGCTGTGGGGGTCTGGAGTCACATGTAGGCCAGACCGGGTAAGGGCGGCAGATTTCCCTTCCCCTAAAAGGGGCATTAGTGACCCAGATGGGGTTTTTTTTAAGACAATCAGCAATGGTTCCGTGGTCATCACCAGATTTTTAATTCCAGGTTTTAACTGAATTCAAATTTCACCGTCTACCATGATGGAATTCAAACCTGGGTCCCCAGACCATTATCCTGGGTCTCTGGAGTACGAGTCCAGACCGCTATACGCCACACCCCCCCCCCCCTTTTCTTTTTGGACACAGCGAGTTGTTGTGCTCCAGAAGGCGCTCCCCGAAAGGGCTGCGGAAGCAGATTCGGCTTTCAAATCGGGGGAAATAATCGGGTCACCCCCTTGAAGGGGTAAAGATGGGAGGGGATTTGGGGAATGGGCAGGGCAAGCGAAACGACCCGGAACGTGTTTCGGCAGGATGGCGCGGGTTGCGATTTGGGTCTGAAGCCTCGGGTGTCGGGGTCTCGAACCCGTGACTTTCCGAACTGCGGGGTGAGACCCGTCGCGCTGTAGCTGATTTGAGCTCAGTCAGCATAAGCCAACTCCCACAACCCCCTTCAAAAATCCACACACACACAGAGAGGGAGAGAGAAAGGCATCTCATGAACCCAAGATGGCGGGCAGGCTGAGGCCTCCTTGGGAGAGGCAACCCACCAGCCAGATCGACAAAGCCTTGTCGATACAGAGACAAAACAGGCGAGCGAATGCTGCGGTGGACCCCGTGTCTGTGACCTGTGCTGGGTCAGGCATCTCCGAATGTCATCAGCCGGCTTCTCAGGAGCCTGTTACGTGGTTGGGCTCTGCAGGAATGATGGCGTGATAAGGTTCTTTTTTTTTGTTGTTGTTGGTTGGTTGGTTGATGCACCGGTGACTGTGCCAGATAGCAACTATTTGAAAAGGTCAAAGCACTGTACAAATGGAAAGACTGCTTCCTCTCTGTAAATCACTGGTGTCAACAGTTTATTGTCTACCTTTCTGGTAAATTGTTTGGTACCATTTTCCCCTCACAACGTCTCTGATGTCACGTTGGCCCATGAGCTGCGATCACGGGGTTTGTAATCTGAAACCCAGCAGTGGGGCTGCCCGTGTTGTGGTGAAAGGTGAAAGGACACGCTTTCGCCGGAGCGCTTGGCCAGACTTCTCGCCACCTCCCATAGGCCCTCCGCAGCCAACGCAGGGTGTCAGTTAGCACCACCGCGCCCCAACCCCCCCCCCACCCCACCCCACACACAAGCAGGGCAGAAATGTCAGCACTCTCACTGTGAGTCAGAAGGTTGTGGTTTCCCCATCGAGCCCCTGGAGGCCCAGGCACGGATTTAAGCTGGTGGCTTCCAGTGTTGTGCCGAGGGAGTTGCAGAGTAGAAATGGAGACAAGAGGAGCAGCGGGGTGGTGGTGTGGTGGTGAGGTGGGGGGGTTGGGGGGGGTGGGGGGGGTGGGGGGGGGGAGATGGGGGAGGAGGTGGGGGGGGGGGAAGGTCAGGAGAGGAGGAGGAGCCTGAACGTGGTGAGATCCCGCGGCACAGAGCTCTCCCCAGGTGCTGAGGGGCCGGACATTCACCCCCTGACCGACCGGGCTTGGGGTTTATGGCCTTTTGGGATTTTTGCTGAGCGCCAATGGGCGTTTCCTACATAGAACGTAGCAAAATGGAAGCAGGAGAAGGCCATTCGGCCCTTCAAGCCTGCTCCGTCACCCAACATCACCATGGCTGATCCTCGACCTCAAGGCCGGTGCCCCTGTTCTCTCCCCACGCCACCTTGACGTTTTCAGTGTCGAGAGGTCCGTTTATCCCCTTCTTAAATACGTTCAGCGACTCGGCCTCTGTGGGAGAGCGTTCCACAGGGTTCACCACCCTCTGAGCGAAGAGGCTTCTCCTCGTCTCAGCCCAGTCGGCCTACCCCTTACCCTGTGACCCCACCGCCTTGTGCCAGGCCCCACAAAAGCATGGCCAGAGATGGTGGCGTTCGATGCGCCATTGGAAGCAAGGCCTCACCCACCCCCCCGCCCCCCCCAACCCACCACCACCTCAGGTGGGTGTAAACAGTTCCACAGCGCCGTTGGCGTAGTGCTAATGTCTGGACTAGTCATCCGAAGGCCCAGACTAATGCTGAGGGGACACGGGTTCAAATCCCACCACGGCAACTGGTGGAATTTAAATCCAATCAATAAAATCCGCAATTGAAAGCTAGTCTCAGTCACGGTGACCATGACAACCATCGTCAATTGTCGTAAAAACCCATCTGGGTCGCTAATGCCCGTTTAGGGGAGGGAAACCCGGTCTGGCCTACACGTGGCTCCAGACGCACAGCCACGTGCTTGACTCTGAAACACCCTCTGAAATGCAAGCCAGGCAGTTCAAAGGGCAATTAGGGATGAGTACAAATGCTGACCTTCCTGTGAGGCCCACATCCTGTGAAAGAATTAAAATAAAGCTATTCTGAAGAAAAGCGGGGGAGTTCTCCCCACTGTTTATATTTATCTCGCAACCAACATCACAAAAACGTCCAGCGATTGCTCTTGGTGGCAGCTTGCTCTCTGCTGGTTCAGGTACTGGTTCAAAGATAAAAGCTGGACCAACAGCAGGGTTACCTCCCCCAGCCCCTACACTCATTCCTCACCTCTGTAACCTCCCCCAGCCCCTACACCCCTCCCTATCTCTGTAACCTCCTCCAGCCCCTACGCCCCTCCCTATCTCTGTAACCTCCTCCAGCCCCTACACCCCTCCCTATCTCTGTAACCTCCTCCAGCCCCTACACCCCTCTCTATCTCTGTAACCTCCTCCAGCCCTTACACCCCTCCCTATCTCTGTAACCTCCTCCAGCCCCTACAACCTTCCCTATCTCTGTAACCTCCCCCAGCCCCTACACCCCTCCCTACCTCTGTAACACCCTCCAGCCCCTACACTCCTCCCTATCTCTGTAAGCTCCCCCAGCCCCTACACCCCTCCCTATCTCTGTAACCTCCTCCAGCCCCTACACCCCTCCCTATCTCTGTAACCTCGTCCAGCCCCTACACTCCTCCCTATCTCTGTAACCTCCCCCAGCCCCTACACCCCTCCCTATCTCTGTAACCTCCTCCAGCCCCTATGCCCCTCCCTATCTCTGTAACCTCCCCCAGCCCCTACACCCCTCCCTATCTCTGTAACCTCCTCCAGCCCCTACACCCCTCCCTATCTCGGTAACCTCCCCCAGCCCCTACACCCTCCCTATCTCTGTAACATCCTCCAGCCCCTACACCCCGCCCTATCTCTGTAACCTCCTCCAGCCCCTACACCCCTCCCTATCTCTGTAACCTCCTCCAGCCCCTACAACTCTCCCTATCTCTGTAACCTCCCCCAGCCCCTACACCCCTCCCTACCTCTGTAACACCCTCCAGCCCCTACACTCCTCCCTATCTCTGTAAGCTCCCCCAGCCCCTACAACCCTCCCTATCTCTGTAACCTCGTCCAGCCCCTACACTCCTCCCTATCTCTGTAACCTCCTCCAGCCCCTACACCCCTCCCTATCTCTGTAACCTCCTCCAGCCCTACACCACTCCCTATCTCTGTAACCTTCTCCAGCCCCTACACCCCTCCCTATCTCTGTAACCTCACCTAGCCCCTACACTCCTCCCTATCTCTGTAACCTCCTCCAGCCCCTACACCTCTCCCTATCTCTGTAACCTCACCTAGCCCCTACACTCCTCCCTATCTCTGTTACCTCCTCCAGCCGCTACACCCCTCCCTATCTCTGTAACCTCATCTGGCCCCTACACCCCTCCCTATCTCTGTTACCTCCTCCAGCCCCTACAGCCCTCCATATCTCTGTAACCTTCTCCAGCCCCGACACCCCTCCCTATCTCTGTAACCTCCTCCAGCCCCTACACCCCTACATATCTCTGTAACTTCCTCCAGCCCCAAAACTCATTCCTCATCTCTGAAACCTCCTCCAGCCCCTACACTCATTCCTCGTCTCTGAAACCGCCTCCAGCCCCTACACCCCTCCCTATCCCTGTAACTCCCTCCAGCACCTACACCCCTCCCTATCTCTGTAACCTCCTCGAGCCCCTACACCCCTCCCTATCTCTGAAACCTCCTCCAGCCCCTACACCCCTCCCTATCTCTGGAACCTCCTCCAGCCCCTACACCCCTCCCCATCTCTGTAACCTCCTCCATCCCCTACATCCCTCCCCATCGCTGTAACCTCCTCCAGCCCTTAGACTCATTCCTCATCTCTGAAACATCCTCCAGCCCCTACACCCCTCCCTATCTCTGTAACCTCCTCCAGCCCCTACACCCCACCCTATCTCTGTAACCTCCTCCAGCCCCTGCACTCATTCCTCATCTTTGTAACCTCCTCCAGCCCCTACACCCCTCCCTATCTCTGTAACCTACTCGAGCCCCTACACCCCTTCCTATTTCTGTAACTTCCTCCAGTCGGTACATCTCTCCTTATCTCTATAACCTTCTCGAGCCCCAACAACCCTCCCTATCTCTAAGCTCCTCAAGCCACTACACCCCTCCCTATCTCTGTAATTTCCACCTGCCCCTACACCCCTCTCCATTTCTGTAAACTCCTCCAGCCAATACACCCCTCCTATTTCTGCAACCTCCTCCAGTATGTACATATCTCCCTATCTCTATAACCTCCTCCAACCCCAACAACCCTTCATATCTCTAACATCCTCCAGCCACGGCACCCCTCCCTATCTCTGTAACCTCCTCCAGCCCTAAACACCCTCCCTATCTCCTTAACCTCCTCCAGCCCCTACACCCCTCCCTCTCTCTGTAACATCCTCCAGGCCCTACACCCCTCCCTATCTCTGTAACCTCCTCCAACCCCTACACCCCTCCCTATCTCAGTAACTGTCTCCAGCCTCTACACCCCTCCCTATCTCTGTAACCTCCTCCAGCCCCTACACCCCTCCCTATCTCTGTAACCTTCTCCAGCCCCTACACCCCTCCCTATCTCTGTAACCTCCTCCAGCCCCTACACCCTTCCCTATCTCTGTAACCCCCTCCAGCCCCTACCCCCCTCCCTATCTCTGTAACCTCCTCCAGCCCATACACCCCTCCATATCTTTGCAACCTCCTCCAGCCCCCTACACCCCTCCCTATCTCTGTAACCTCCTCCAGCCCCTACACCCCTCCCTATCTCTGTAACCTCCACCAGCCCCTACACCCCTCCCTATCTCTGTAACCTCCACCAGCCCCTACACCCCTCCCTATCTCTGCAACCTCCTCCAGCCCCTACACCCCTCCCTATCGCTGTAACCTCCTCCAGCCCCTACACCCCTCCCTATCTCTGCAACCTCCTCCAGCCCCTACACCCCTCCCTATCTCTGTAACCTCCTCCAGCCCCTACACCCCTCCCTATCTCTGTAACCTCCTCCAGCCCCTACACCCCTCCCTATCTCTGTGCTTCGTATATTAGTGACCATGGGAACATGTACGTGCACCGAGCAGGCAGAAGGGGCTTTGTTTATATGTCTCTTCCGAAAGACAGCATTTTTTTTTCGAGAGAGAGTCCCCGGTATATTTTTATACTATGGTTTAGGTGGTCATCTCTGTCAGCAATTCGATTGCGTTATCAGATCCTGACCACTTACCTAACCAAAACCACGTAATGATGAAGTGGTCAATGCTTTCTTCCTGTTGTTGGGTCCCGAGCACACCGCCGATCGGGGGACCTGAATTCATTTGTCCCATCAGCTTGCACCCGACTGCTGTTGACACCTTCACCACTGCCTCTGTTAGCTTCGAACCCGCCTATTCCTGGCCAGTCTCCCTCCATCCAGCCTCCATTAACCTGAATTCGTCAAAAACTCCACTTCCCCCAGTGTCCCATCTTGTCCTGTTCACCATTCACACCTTGTGCTCGCTGACCTATATTAGCTCCCAGTCCTCAGTGTTAACGTTCTCATCCTTGCTTTCAAATCCCTCCAAGGGCTCACGGCCACCCCACCCCCCACCAACAACACCCCCCACCCCTCCCCACCCCCACCAACAACACCCCCCACCCCTCCCCACCCCCCACCAACAACACCTCCCCACCCTCCCCACCCCCCACCAACAACACCTCCCCCCCTCCCCACCCCCCACCAACAACACCCCCCACCCCTCCCCACCCCCCACCAACAACACCCCCACCCCTCCCCACCCCCCACCAACAACACCTCCCCCCCTCCCCACCCCCCACCAACAACACCCCCCCCCGTCCCCACCCCCCACCAACAACACCCCCCCCTCCCCACCCCCCACCAACAACACCCCCCACCCCCCCACCAACAACACCCCCCACCCCTCCCCACCCCCCACCAACAACACCCCCCACCCCTCCCCACCCCCCACCACCAACACCTCCCACCCCCCACCAACAACACCCCCCACCCCTCCCCACCCCCCACCAACAACACCCCCCACCCCTCCCCACCCCCCACCAACAACACCCCCCACCCCTCCCCACCCCCCACCAACAACACCTCCCCCCCTCCCCACCCCCCACCAACAACACCTCCCACCCCTCCCCACCCCCCACCAACAACACCCCCACCCCTCCCCACCCCCCACCAACAACACCCCCCACCCCTCCCCACCCCCCACCAACAACACCCCCCACCCCTCCCCACCCCCCACCAACAACACCTCCCACCCCTCCCCACCCCCCACCAACAACACCCCCCACCCCTCCCCACCCCCCACCAACAACACCTCCCCCCCTCCCCACCCCCCACCAACAACACCCCCCACCCCTCCCCACCCCCCACCAACAACACCCCCCACCCCTCCCCACCCCCCACCAACACCTCCCACCCCTCCCCACCCCCCACCAACAACACCTCCCCCTGTCCCCACCCCCCACCAACAACACCCCCCACCCCTCCCCACCCCCCACCAACAACACCCCCCACCCCTCCCCACCCCCCACCAACAACACCCCCCACCCCTCCCCACCCCCCACCAACAACACCCCCCACCCCTCCCCACCCCCCACCAACAACACCCCCCACCCCTCCCCACCCCCCACCAACAACACCCCCCACCCCTCCCCACCCCCCACCAACAACACCTCCCCCCCTCCCCACCCCCCACCAACAACACCCCCCACCCCTCCCCACCCCCCACCAACAACACCCCCCACCCCTCCCCACCCCCCACCAACAACACCTCCCCCTGTCCCCACCCCCCACCAACAACACCCCCCACCCCTCCCCACCCCCCACCAACAACACCTCCCCCTCCCCACCCCCCACCAACAACACCCCCCACCCCTCCCCCCCACCAACAACACCCCCCACCCCTCCCCACCCCCCACCAACAACACCTCCCCCCGTCCCCACCCCCCACCAACAACACCCCCCACCCCTCCCCACCCCCCACCAACAACACCCACCTCCCCACCCCCCACCAACAACACCTCCCCCCGTCCCCACCCCCCACCAACAACACCTCCCCCCCGTCCCCACCCCCCACCAACAACACCCCCCACCCCTCCCCACCCCCCACCAACAACACCCCCCACCCCTCCCCACCCCCCACCAACAACACCCCCCACCCCTCCCCACCCCCCACCAACAACACCCACCTCCCCACCCCCCACCAACAACACCTCCCCCCGTCCCCACCCCCCACCAACAACACCTCCCCCTGTCCCCACCCCCCACCAACAACACCCCCCACCCCTCCCCACCCCCCACCAACAACACCCCCCACCCCTCCCCACCCCCCACCAACAACACCTCCCCCCGTCCCCACCCCCCACCAACAACACCCCCCACCCCTCCCCACCCCCCACCAACAACACCCCCCACCCCTCCCCACCCCCCACCAACAACACCCTCCACCCCTCCCCACCCCCCACCAACAACACCCCCCACCCCTCCCCACCCCCCACCAACAACACCCCCCACCCCCCACCAACAACACCCCCACCCCTCCCCACCCCCCACCAACAACACCTCCCCCAACCCTCCACCAACAACACCTCCCCTCCCCACCCCCCACCAACAACACCTCCCCCCGTCCCCACCCCCCCACCAACAACACCCCCCACCCCTCCCCACCCCCCACCAACAACACCTCCCCCCGTCCCCATCCACCACCAACAACAACACCCCCACCCCCCACCAACAACAACACCCCCTCCCCACCCCCCACCAACAACACCCACCTCCCCACCCCCCACCAACAACAACACCCCCACCCCCCACCAACAACAACACCCCCACCCCCCACCAACAACACCCCCCGTCCCCACCCCCCACCAACAACACCCACCTCCCCACCCCCCACCAACAACACCCACCTCCCCACCCCCCACCAACACCTCCCCTCCCCACTCCCCACCAACAACACCTCCCCCCGTCCCCACCCCCCACCAACAACACCCACCTCCCCACCCCCCACCAACACCTCCCCTCCCCACTCCCCACCAACAACACCTCCCCCCGTCCCCACCCCCCACCAACAACACCCACCTCCCCACCCCCCACCAACAACACCCCCCACCCCCACCAACAACACCCCCACCCCTCCCCACCCCCCCACCAACAACACCTCCCCCCGTCCCCATCCACCACCAACAACAACCCCCCCTCCCCACCCCCCACCAACAACACGCCGCCTCCCCACCCCCCACCAACAACACCCACCTCCCCACCCCCCACCAACAACACCCCCACCCCCCACCAACAACAACACCCCCACCCCCCACCAACAACAACCTCCCCTCCCCACCCCCCACCAACAACACCCACCTCCCCACCCCCCCACCAACAACACCTCCCCCCGTCCCCCACCCCCCACCAACAACACCCACCTCCCCACCCCCCACCAACAACACCTCCCCCCGTCCCCACCCCCCACCAACAACACCCACCTCCCCACCCCCCACCAACAACACCTCCCCCCGTCCCCACCCCCCCACCAACAACACCCACCTCCCCACCCCCCACCAACAACACCTCCCCCCCGTCCCCACCCCCCACCAACAACACCCACCTCCCCACCCCCCACCAACAACACCTCCCCCCGTCCCCACCCCCCACCAACACCCCCACAACCAACCAACAACAACCCCCCCTCCCCAACCCCCACCAACAACAACCCCCCCAACCCTCCACCAACAACACCTCCCCTCCCCACCCCCCACCAACAACACCCACCTCCCCACCCCCCACCAACAACACCCCCCCCTCCCCAACCCTCCACCAACAACACCCCCACTCTCCACCCCCCACCAACAACACCTCCCCTCCCCACCCCCCACCCGGCCCAGCTCCATAACCTCCTCCAGCCCCTACACCCTCCCTATCTCTGTAACCTCCTGCAGCCCCTACACCCCTCCCTATCTCTGTAACCTCCTCCATCCCCTACACCCCTCCCTATCTCTGCAACCTCCTCCAGCCCCTACACCCCTCCCTATCTCTGTAAGATCCTCCAGCTCCTGCACCCCTCCCTATCTCTGCAACCTCCTCCAGCTCCTACACCCCTCCCTATCTCTGTAACCTCCTCCAGTCCCTACACCCCTCCCTTTCTCTGTAACCTCCTCCAGCCCCTACACACCTCCCTATCTCTATAAACTCCTCCAGTGACTACAACCCTCCCTATCTCTCTAACCTCCCCCAGCCTCAACTCCCCTCCCTTTCTCTGTAATCTCCTCCAGCCCCTACACCTCATCCCTATCTCTGTAACCACCTCGAGCCCCTACACCTCCTCTCTATCTCTGTCACCTCCTCCAGCTCCTACACCCCTCCCTATCTCTGTAACCTCCTCCAGCCCCTACACCCCTTCCTATCTCTGTAAGATCCTCCAGCTCCTGCACCCCTCCCTATCTCTGCAACCTCCTCCAGCTCCTACACCCCTCCCTATCTCTGTAACCTCCTCCAGTCCCTACACCCCTCCCTCTCTCTGTAACCTCCTCCAGCCCCTACACAGCTCCCTATCTCTGTAAGCTCCTCCAGTGACTACAACACTCCCTATCTCTCTAACCTCCCCCAGCCTCAACTCCCCTCCCTTTCTCTGTAATCTCCTCCAGCCCCTACACCTCATCCCTATCTCTGTAACCACCTCGAGCCCCTACACCTCCTCCCTATCTCTGTCACCTCCTCCAGCTCCTACACCCCTCCCTATCTCTGTAACCTCCTGCAGCCCCTACACCCCTCCCTATCTCTGTAACCTCCTCCAGCCCCTACACCCCTCCCTATCTCTGTAACCTCCTGCAGCCCTTAAACCCTCCCTGATCTCTGTGCTCCTCCAATCTTTGAGCGTTCCCCACCCCCGATTTCCATCGCTCTGCCATTGTTGGCCCTGTCTTCAGCGCTGCTGCACCGTGACTGACCCAACGTATTTGCATCTGATGTGCTCCTGCAAACCACTTCGGGATGTTTAATATCGACTTTTTCCCAAAACATACTCTTTTCATAATGTCTGTAAAAGTACGTGACCAAACATATTGACTTGAAAATGAGAGGAATTGCAATAACATTCGACATGTCTCCATAAAGCATGTACCACCCTTTGATGCCTCAGTACATTTGTTATACTTACAGTACACATTCCATGTCAGGCTGACAGACCGAGGGGTTTCACACAGCTTCAAGCCCCTCATTTACCCATTGAGCCTCTCTGGCCGCTGCCCCAAGCTTTAGTGGGTTTTTAAAAAAATATTATTCGTGGGATGTGGGCATCACTTACACTTGTTGCCCATCCCTAATTGCCCTTGACCTGAATATTTCAGAGGGGCAATTGAGAGTCAACTACATGGCTGTGGGTCTGGAGTCACGTGTAGACCAGACTGGGTTAAGGAGGGCAGATTTCCCTTCCCTAAAGGGGTATTAGTGAACCAGATGGGGTTTTTATGACAATCCATGATGGTTGCCATGGTCACCATCACTGAGACTAGCTTTCAATTCCAGATTTTATTAATTGAATTTAAATTCCACCAGCTGCCGTGGGGGGATTTGAACCCATGTCCCCAGGGCATTAGCCTAGGCCTCTAGCTTACTAGTCCATTGACATTGCTACTGGACCACCATTTCCTCTGGATCCTGGAACGTGCTGGTCTACAACGCTCAGTCGAGGACAGCTCTTTACACTAGAAAGGCAGCAGAGCGCATTCCACTGAGCTGATGGTGCCAATCGTGGAGTGATGGAAATCGGGGGATGGTCAAGAGGCTAGAAATAACGGAGCGCAGAGATCTCGGAGGGGTGTAGGGGCTGGAGGAGGTTACAGAGATAGGGAGGGGTGATGGGGCTGGAGGAGGTTACAGAGATAGGGAGGGGTGTAGGGGCTGGAGGTGGTTACAGAGATAGGGAGGGGTGTAGGGGCTGGATGAGGTTATAGAGATAGGGAGGGGTGTAGGGGCTGGAGGAGGTTACAGAGATAGGGAGGGATGTAGGGGCTGGAGGAGATTACAGCGATAGAGAGGGTGTTTGGTGCTGGAGCAGCTTACAGTGATAAGGAAGGGTGTAGAGGCTGGAGGAGGTTACAGAGGTAGGGAGGGGCATAGGGGTTGGGGGAGTTTATAGAGATAAGTAGGGGCTGGAGGAGGTTATAGAGATAGGGAGGGGTGTAGGGGCTGGGGGAGGTTACAGAGATAGGGAGGGGTGTAGGGGCTGGAGGAGGTTACTGAGATAGGGAGGGGTGTAGGGGCTGGAGGAGGTTACAGAGATAGGGAAGGGTGTAGGGGCTGGAGGAGGTTACAGAGATAGGGAGGGGTGTAGGGGCTGGAGGAGTTTACAGAGATAGGGAGGGGTGTTGAGGCTGGAGGAGGTTACAGAGATCGGGACGGGTTGTACGGGCTGGAGGAGGTTACAGAGATAGGGAGGGGTATCGGGGCTGGTGGAAGTTACAGCAATAGGGAGGGGTGTAGGGACTGGAGCAGGTTACAGAGATAAGGAGGGGTGTAGGGGCTGGAGGAGGTTACAGAGATAGGGGGGGTGTAGGGGCTGGAGGAGGTTACAAAGTTAGGGAGGGGTGTAAGGGCTGGAGGGGGGTTACAGAGATAGGGAGGGGTGTAGGAGCTGGGGGAGTTTATAGAGATACGGAGGGGAGTAGGGGCTGGAGGAGATTACAGAGATAAGGAGGGTTCTAGGGGCTGGAGGAGGTTACAGAGTCAGGGAGGGGTGTAGAGGCTGGAGGTGGGTTACAGAGATAGGGAGGGGTGTAGGGGCTTGAGGAGGTTACAGAGATAGGGAGGGGTGTAGGGGCTGGAGGGGGGTTACAGAGATAGGGAGGGGTGTAGGGGCTGGAGATGGTTCCAGATATAGGGAGGGGAGGAGGAGGCTTTGGAAGAATTTGATAGCAGAAATCAGAATTTTTAATTAAAGCAAAACATTGTGGTTGCTGGAAATCCAAAATAAGAGCAGAAAACGCTGGATAATTTCTGTGGGTCTGGCAGCATCTGTGGAGAGAGAAACAGAATTAATCCTTTTGATCCAATATGTCTCTTCTACAGAGCTGAGAAAACGTTTACATGGAGATGTAGCTGGAGTGGAATCCATCAGGGGTTGGTAAGCACCGAGGGTGAGGGGGCCAGGGTGTGATTTCAAATAAGCCCCAATCTAGACCGACACTTCAGTGCAGACCCGAGGGAATGCTGCATCGTCTCTGAGACGCCGATGGTAAACTGTTGGACTATTTGGGCATGCCTGAGTGATCATTGAAGGATTTGTCTCTTAACACAATGCAGACAAGAAAGATTAAACAGACCTGGGAACATTTCTCTAGATAAAGATGCCTAGGGGTGACCTGATTGAGGTCGTTCTGATTTTGAAAGGGTTTCGATAGAGTAGACATAAAGAAGATGTTTCCACTTGTCGGGGTTGGGGTAGGCGGTGACCAGAACTAGGGGGCCATCAATATAAGATGGTCACTGATAAATCCGAGTGGGAATCCTGGAGAAACTCCTTTACCTTCCTACGCACTCAGCGTGTTGAAATCCAGTTTTCGCCCCATCTCCTGTTCGAGCTCAGTTTCAAGAGCCCCAGGGTGGTTTGCAAAAGAAATGGAAGCGGGGAGAACCTACACGGTTGAGTTCTTATGACCAGGAATGGGCTGCATGAGTCAGATTCAAGAGCAACTTTCCAAAGGGAATGGGGTAAACACTGGAAGGAGAAGCAAAAGGTGCAGGACTAGGGGTAGAGAGCAGAGGAGAGGGCAGGATCCAAGTGGAAAGCTCTTTCAAAGAGCCAGCACCAGCAGGGCAGGCAGAATGGCCTTTGCTGCATCACCAAATGGACTTCTTAGGGTATCTCAGTCTGCCTTTTCCCGATACAGCCTACAGACTCCGAAAGTACCAGGTCCCCCCTCGTCGAGCCACTGCTTCCTGACCTGTGCCCTCTTTGGAACTCGTGGTGTTCTCCTTCACCCTCCCACGCCCCCTGCCAAACCCATCTGTTTCGCGACCCAAGCGACCCAACCATCGAGGTAGAGCCGGTACTCACAGCTCCATGAGCTATGGGTGACAATGAGTTAATTGTCTCCTTCAAGCAAGCCCTCCTTTCGCACACACGCCAAGTGCTGACTAACGGACATTCAGTAAATAGGTCACACTATGGTGCGTATACTTGCCTTTCCCTCTTGCTCAGTGATCGGGGTCTGTTGCAAATGCCTTGCTTTTCCACTCCGCTGTGGTCAGGGTTCGATGGCAGCCTGCAACATATTTCCATCTCGTGGTCAACTGACCATCTCGGGTGTTCTGAGAGAAGCTCACAGCTGTATCTTGAGACCACAGGTTGTAGACGATGCTTTATTTTGATGATCTAGTTCAAGCCCACCTTGTCCTCATTAAAACTGAGGTTCTCTCTCTCTCTCTCAATCTCTCTCTCTCTCTCTCTCTCTCTGGCCCTGGCTTTTCCCCCCCCCAACCCCGGTATAACCCTCATCTCCACTCCCTTGAGTCCAGGAGATGCAGGCTTGAATGTCCATGATGGACAACCAATATAACCTTTCACCGCCCAACCTGTCTGGACCACTTAGAGCACTTGTTGTGTCCTGTCGTCCTCTGTCAAAACTGCTTAGTGTTCCGATATCACCCTGCAAGGTAAAGATAACACCCAGCTCCTACCCTCTGTTGTAACCTGTCTTAAACTGAACTGGTTGAACTGGGCCAGCCAAATAAATACTGTGGCTACAAGAGCAGGTCAGAGGCTGGGAATCCTGCAGAGAGTAACTCACCTCCTGACTCCCCAAAGCCCGTCCACCATCTACAAGGCACAAGTCAGGAGTGTGATGGAATACTCCCCACTTGCCTGGATGAGTGCAGCTCCCACAACACTCAAGAAGCTCAACACCGTCCAGGACAAAGCAGTCCCACTTGATCGGCACCCCATCCACAAACATTCACTCCCTCCACCACCAACCACAGTAGCAGCAGTGTGTGTACCATCTACAAGATGCACTGCAGCAACTCACCAAGGCTCCTTCGAAGCACCTTCCAAACCCACAACCTCTACCATCTAGAAGGACGAGGGCAGCAGACACATGGGGAACACCACCACCTGGAAGTTCCCCTCCGAGCCACTCACAATCCTGACTTGGAAATATATCGGCCGTTCCTTCACTGTCGCTGGGTCAAAATCCTGGAACTCCCTCCCTAACAGCACGGTGGGTGTACCTACACCACAGGGACTGCAGTGGCTCAAGAAAGCGGCTCACCCACCACTTTCTCAGGGGGGCAATTTGAGATGGGCTCACATCCTATGAATGAATTAAAAAAAAATCTTTCTTCCCCCACCTCCTTCACCCTTGCCTCCAGCAACAAGCTGCAAGGAGTGGTGGACCTTCTTTGTTCCAAAGATTGAGACCCTTTGCTTAGCTGCTTCGCCATTCCCCTCTCAGACCAAAATCCCCCTCTACCCTAAGCCTGAACTTGCACCTAATTTAACCCCTGTCTCCCTTCAAGCCCAAAAGACCACCTCTAGCCCCCTCCCCTCTACTCCCCTCGCTGCCCCAAACAGCTGACCTTCCAAAGTCCCTTCCTGTTAGCTATTATCGACATGACACCCTTTCCTCAGGTATGGTCACCCCCCTCCCCATTAAATACGCCATCATTTCCACCCCCCAACCCCCCTCCACAACTCGCCCATCCTCCAAACGAAACAAGCTTGATCCCTCCGAAATTGTAGAGTGGCGTTAGACTGGAAACGTTAACTCCACTTCCCTCTCTGCAGACGCTGAGTTTTTCCCGGCACTTTCTGTATCTGTTTAAGGTTGATCCCCCTGCAAACCAATACCCCATCTCCAACCTCTCCAACGTGTCTCAAATCCGTACCTATCCTTGTGCCTATCCTTCCCACAACCTCGTGTTTGAATCGTTCTAGTTGGATTTCCACGTCTCATCGTTCTAGTGGTAGCCAGTTTGCAATGGCTGTCTTCCTGCTCCTGGATTCCCCCAATAATCAATTCTAGGCTCCTTCATATTTCTCACCTGCATGCTGCCCCTATAAACTCAACATCAGGCTCTATATGTCTTTGGCGACCTCTGGTCTCCCTACAGTGCTGTTAGGGAGGGAGTTCCAGGATTCTGACCCAGTGACAGTGAAGGAACGGCCGATATATTTCCAAGTCAGGATAGCGTGTGACTTGGAGGGGAACTTCCAGGTGGTGGGTGTTCCCCAAGTGTCTGCTGCCCTTGTCCTCCGAGCTGGTAGAGGCGATGGGTTTGGAAGGTGCTGTCTAAGGAACCTTGGTGAGTTGCTGCAGTGCATCTTGTAGATGGTACACACACTGCTGCTACTGCGCGTCGGTGGTGGTGGAGGGAGTGAATGTTGAAGGTGGTGGTTGGGGTGCCAAACAAGTGGGGCTGCTTTGTCCTGGAGGGTGTGGAACTCCCTGAGTGTTGTTGTACTCTCCTCTTCCAAAACCCTTTCCAAACAATCGGCCTCCAGAGGTCACGACTGTCAGCGACTGTCCCCCCGTTGTTAGCATCAATGTCCGCCATCTTCATATCTCACTTGCAGTTGTCCATGTAGCGGAGGTATAGAAGACCAGTAGGCCATAACCCAGTGGCCAGGTCACTGTACAGAAGGTCTTTGGGTATACAGCTGTTGTCCATCTGATGAACGTGCCCGAGCCAGTGCAGATGTTGTTGGCTTAGCAATGAGTGTATGCTGATGGAATTAGCGCGCTCCGGGACCTCTGAGTTGGTGAGCTTGTCTTGTCAAGAAATGCCGATGACACATCTGGGGCTATGAAGTTGGAAACTGTTCAGCTTTTCCTTCTGCCCCAGCGTATGTTGCCCAGGCGCAACTAGTACACTGACAACACCAAACTCTACCTCTCTGTCACCACCACCTCTCTCGGGCTCTCCACAGTGGAGAGTCAGGTTGTGTGTCCGACATCCAGCACTGGATGAGCAGAAACGTTCTCCAGATGAGTATTGGGAAGACTGAAGCCATTGCCTTTGGTCCTCACTCTGACTCCATTAACTAACCATTGGCTTCCCTCTCCTTCCATGGTATCTGAGGCTGAGGCCGACCCTTCGGAACATTTTTGGAACCCAAGGTGAGCTTCCAACCACGTACCTATTCCATCGGCAGGACCTCCTACCTCCAGCTTGGTAACGTCACCGGAATTTGCCATTGCCTCAGCCTGTCCACTGCTGAAACCCTCAACCAGGCCTTCATCACCTCTAGACTGGACTACTCCAAATCACTCCTGACCCCCCTTCCCACGCTGCACCCTCTGTAAACTTCAGCTCCGAAACTCTGCTGCCCCCGGGGTCCAGGTTCCCTTTGCCCCTCACCTGTGGTGCTTGCTGACCTCCTTTGGCTCCCTCACCCCCCATCCCCAGGTCTGGCAATGCCTCCTTTTTAAAATTCCCGCTCTTGTGTTCAAATCACACTGTGACCCTTACCTTCCCCTCATCAATGTGGTGTTCTCCAGTCCCTATAAGTTGCGCAAATTCTGAAAATGGCCACAGAGAATTGTTGGTGTGGACAGATATTGACAGATATGGGCAGAATCAACATCCTGGGGGTTACCATTGACCAGAAACTGAACTGGACCAGCCATATAAATACTGTGGCTACAAGAGCAGGTCAGAGATTGGGAATCCTGCGGTTAGTAACTCACCTCCTGACTCCCCAAAGCCTGTCCACCATCTACAAGGCACAAGTCAGGAGTGTGATGGAATACTCCCCACTTGCCTGGATGAGTGCAGCTCCCACAACACTCAAGAAGCTCGACACCATCCAGGACAAAGCAGCCCTGCTTGATCGGCACCCCATCCACAAACATTCACTCCCTCCACCACCAACGCACAGTAGCAGCAGTGTGTGTACCATCTACAAGATGCACTGCAGCAACTCACCAAGGCTCCTTAGACAGAACCTTCCAAACCCACAACCACTACCATCTAGAAGGACAAGGGCAGCAGACATATGGGGAACACCACCACCTGCAAGTTCCCCTCTAAGCCGCTCACCATCCTGACTTGGAAATATATTGGCTGTTCCTTCACTGTCGCTGGGTCAAAATCCTGGAACTCCCTCCCTAACAGCACGGTGGGTGTACCTACACCACAGGGTCAAAATCCTGGAACTCCCTCCCTAACATCACAGTGGGTGTACCTACACCACAGGGTCAAAATCCTGGAACTCCCTCCCTAACAGCACAGTGGGTGTACCTACACCACAGGGTCAAAATCCTGGAACTCCCTCCCTAACAGCGCGGTGGGTGTACCTACACCACAGGGTCAAAATCCTGGAACTCCCTCCCTAACAGCGCGGTGGGTGTACCTACACCACAGGGGACTGCAGCGGCTCAAGAAGGCGGCTCACCCACCCCCTTCTCAAGGGGGCAATTAGGGAGGGGCGATAAATGCTAGACTAGGCAGCGAAGCCCTCATCCCGTGAATGAATGAAAGAGAAGATCAGCGATGAACGTTTTGAATGGAGGAGCCGGCTCGAGGTGGTGGGGGTGGGGTGGGTGTGGGTGGGGGGGAGCGAATCCTACCCCTTACACTCCTCCGCAGTTCGGTTGAGGCACAGATAATGAGGAATGCCTTTCTACTCGTGGCAGACTCATGACTGACCCACTTAAAGCTCTTCTCTGGCCGCCCTGCTCTGCTGTGGTATCTTTGGCTGCGCTTGTGGCCCTGTCAAAGATTGGGGAGGTGGGGGGGGGGGCGGGGGGGTGCCATTTAGAGTAATCTGGCACGATGGCAACGCTGGTATATTTTAAAAAAACGATGGTAACGACCATCAGGGTGGGGCGTGTAATGTTGTTGTTTTCCAAACCCCATGGGACCGAATTTGAGTAGCCACATGTCAGTGAGGCTCGCCAACGACGAGGTTGGCAGCAGGAGAACCAAGAGGCCTCCCTTAAGCCCTGGGCGCCAAAGGCGGCCTCTCCCCGGGTCTGGAATGCGGGGAACTAAAACCGGGGAGGGACGGTTGGCGCCGACTCCATTCCGTGAGCCGCAACTCCCCGCCCCGAACCCGGGCGAGCCTGAAAGGGGGAAACGGAGGCGGCATTTCTGTAGCCACCCCCCCCCCCCCCCACCAAAGTCCTGCGCCCCGCAGCCAGCTCCAGAGCTTAAAGCCCCAGCGCACCCGCCGAGCTGGGCGGCGGCGCCAGGAGCTCTCCGGCACAATGCCGGCCCCTTTTAAGTTGCCCCACGGTGATGGACAACCACTTAAAGGGGCCCCTGCGCAATTGAACAAATTGCCTTGCCCGCTAAAGAGAAAATAGACTTTTTTTTAAAATCCTATCGTGGGACGTGGGGACTGTTGGCGATTGCGGCCCATCCCTGGCCCCGTCATGTCTGCGCCATGCTCTCTGAGAGAGCAATTCGCCCTCTCACCATTCCCCTATCTGCTTCTCCATAACCCTGCACATCCTTCCTGTTCAGAACACAGCCTAATCTCCTTCTGAATGCTCTCCCCTCTGCGGCAGTGCTTTCCAGACCCCAAGCACTCGCTGCGTGAGTCGCCTTTGCTTCCTTCGCTAATTTATTTCAATCTTGGGCCCTCTCGTTCTCGGTCCTTCCGCCAAGGGGAGCATTTTCCCCCTCTCTACTCTGTCCGGACCCTTCCTGGTTTTGAACACCCCTATCAAGCCTCCTCTCAACCTTACTTTCTCCAAAGAGAAGAGTCACAACGTCTCCAATCCATCTTCATTACTGAAGTTCCTCGTCCCTGGAACCATTCTCGTGAATCTTTCCTGCGCTTATGAGGGGCATGGACAGGGTGGATAGGGAGCAGCTGCTCCCCTTGGTTGAAGGGTCAGTCACAAGGGGGCATAAGGTCAAGGTGAGGGGCAGGAGGTTTAGGAGGAAAAACCTTTTTACCCAGAGGGTGGTGAGGGTCTGGAATGCGCTGCCTGGGAGGGTAATGGAGGCGGGTTGCCTCACATCCTTTAAAAAGTACCTGGATGAGCACTTGGCACCTCATAACATTCAAGGCTATAGGCCAAGTGCTGGTAAATGGGATTAGGTAGGTAGGTCAAGTGTTTCTCAGGTGTCGGTGCAGACTCGATGGGCCAAAGGGCCTCTTCTGCACTATCATCCTGTGATTATCTATTTTGTACTGCCTCTCCATGTTTTTCCAACTAAATTGAATTACTTCACTAATTACCCCTCGAGAAAGTGGTTTTGAGCCGCCTGCTTGAGCCGCTGCAGTCCCTGTGGTGTAGGTACACCCACCGTGCTGTTAGGGAAGGAGTTCCAGCATTTTGACCCAGCGACAGTGAAGGAACGGCCGATATATTTCCAAGTCGGGATGGTGAGGGGCTCGGAGGGGAACTTGCAGGTGGTGGGTGTTCCCCATGTGTCTGATGCCCTTGTCCTTCTAGATGGTAGAGGTCGTGGGTTTGGAAGGTGCTGTCGAAGGAGCCTTGGTGAGTTGCTGCAGTGCATCTTGTAGATGGTACACACACTGCTGCTACCGTGCGTCGGTGGTGGAGGGAGTGAATGTTTGTGGATGGGGTGCCGATCAAGCAGGGCTGCTTTGTCCTGGATGGTGTCGAGCTTCTTGAGTGTTGTGGGAGCTGCACTGTCAGAGGTACTGTTTTACCAGGTCAAAAGTTAAACCAAGGTCCCATGAAACCATTTGCGAGCCAGACACTGACGGTGCCCTGGCGCCAATATTTATCCCTCAATCAACGTCACAATTTAGCTGCCTGGTCATGATCACATTGCTGTTTGTGGGATCTTGCTGCGTGCAAATTGCAAATTCCCGGCATTCAATGTGAAGGAAAGCTGATGTGGGTTTGAATTCATTGTCCCCCCCACCCCCCACCCCCACCGCTCCATACAAGCTAGTGTAAAGGTAAAACAAAGGCAGCATTTACGTAGCACCTCTCACATCCTGCGGCCTTCAGCCAATGCTTCCTCTAAGCTGAGTGGCCGTGCAGCGATCCAAGAGATCCCCGTGCAATTTGGCACAACTATTTAAAGGGGCGGCCAGCTCCTCCCCCCCACCCCCCAAACGGCCCGCCGCAACCCTCTCCGGTCGTGCAAGGCGCTATCTAAATGCAAGTCTTTCTCGGTGAGTGGAATAAAGGGGAGCATGAAAAGGTTATTAAAGGCAGAAAGAAATATTCCTGACGTGTAACCCCCCCCCCCCCACACCCCCAGCACCCCCGCCACAATGTGACACTGTCACATGAGCAGGGACCTGCCAATTGCTTTCATTGAAAAATTTTCGCACAGATTTTAAACCCCTCGTGAATCCTCAGCCCTGCCAGCAGATGAGGCTCCGTGTTATTTCTGAAGGCCGCCTGGACCCTTCACCTGTCCGCCAACCTTAAGGTTGGATGGGCGGGTCCATCAATCGGGTTAATTACTTCCCCGATATCCCCTCACCGGCCGGATAAAGCTGCCCCAGGGGGACTCGGTTCGCCACGGAGACGAGGAGAATTTTTTTTTCCCTATCAGAGAGCAGCGGGGACTGGGTCATCGAGTATATTCAAGGTTGAGGTGGACAGATTTTTGATAGACAAGGGTCAAGGGGGGTCAGGAAAGCGGAGGGGAGACCACAACCAGATCAGCCGTGATCTTATTGGGTGGTAGAGCAAGCTCAAAGGGCTGAATGGCCTCCTCCGGATTCTGAAATGTCGTGGATGGGTTAACTGAGTTTAAAGTCCTCCAGCGTCTGGGGTGGTGGTGGTGGTGGTGGTGGTGGGATTTGAAACTGTGCTCACCTCCCCCCCACCCCCCCACCACCCCCCCCCCCAGAGCATTAATCCCGGGCCTCTGGCTTTCTACTCTGGTGACCTAACCACTGCATCCCCACCTCCTCCTTAGCATCCCAGCCGTCATATGAAGACTAGAACTGCACACGGTACAGATCAGCCGCGATCTCACCGGGTGACCGGACAGGCTTGGGGGAGCCCTGGCCTGATGATCTTAAGGAAAGCGCCGTTCGGGTTCCAGAGGGTTCCAGAAGCCCCCCACCCCCCCACCCCCCCCCCCACCACCCCCCACCACCCACCGAGGAGAGGCCCCGTTTCCCGATTCGCCCCTCCCCCCCCAACTCCCCGCGTCTCCTTTTAACGCGGAGAGCCATCCTCGAAGGGGTTAAGCCAACAGCGAGCGGCACCAGTGACCACATTTCACTTCAAAGCCCAGTGTTGCGTGAGAGGATTTTGGTGTCTGTCAGAAATTCTCAGAACCCTCCAGAGCGATCGTTGGGTTCCTGGAAACATTTCTCCCCCCCCCCCCCCCCCAACCACCACCCCCCCAAACAACCCCACCACCACCCAACGCACCCCGCCACTCCCCCTCCCCACACCACTCAATCCCACCAACCCCCCACCCCTTTCATACCCCCTCCACCACCCCCATCACTGTCTGCTTTCAACACAGGATTACTGAAGAGGGCAGAGAGAGATGCAGGAAAATCTATTTCCTCTTATCTGATACAGAGCAACCGATAGCGACAGTGGGATTTTTTTTAATCTCCCTCCCTCCTCTCTCTATACTTGGCAGTCTGAACAGTACCAGACGGAGGTAGCGTGTCATTGTATCACCCCCTCGCTTGAAACTCTTGTGGTCTGTCCCCTCCGAAGACTTGTACACATTGCATAAGCGGCAAGTCTTAGCTAATACTGACAGTTAAGTTGAATGGATAGGTCTATTGGTGGTTTCCTGTGCGCTAACACTTAGCAACTGACTGACTGCCAATCTCAGCTCGGTTGGGGGATGGTGAGGGGAGTTGGGTTGGGTTGGTTTGGTTGTTGGGGGGGAGCTGTTTAACAAAAGCTCACTCATCAGAATAACCTGCAATGATTGAGTAACAGATTGCCTGGGTTGGTAGCGCTCTGGCTCTGAAGGTTGAGGGTTTGAGCCCTGTTGGGCCCATGATGTCTATGCCAGCCCTTCGAAACAGCGATTCAATATGTCCCCTGCCCTTTCCCCCATCCACCTGGCAAATTTTTCCCCTTCGAGTATTTATCCGATTTCCCCCCCTTTGGAAAGTTCCTATTGAATCTGCTTCCACCGCCCTTTCAGGCAGCGCCTTCCAGATCACAACAACTCACTGTGTCAAAAAAAATAATAAATTCTCCTCATCCCCCCCTCTGGTTCTTTCCCCGATTCTCTTCAATCTGTGTCCCCTCTGGTTACCGACCCTCCTGCCCAGTGGAAATAGTTTCTCCTCATTTACTCTGTCCAAACCCCCTTCCTGATTCCGAACACCTCGATTCAATCTCCCCCTTAACCTTCTCCGCTCTAAGGAGAACAATCCCAGCTTCTCCCAGTCTCTCCACATGAACTGAAGTCCCTCATCCCTGGTCTCATTCTGGGTAAATCTCCCTCCGCAGCCTCTCCAAAGGCCTCGACCTCCTTTCTAAAGTGTGGGGTCCGGAATTGAATGCAATACTCCAGCTGGGGCCTAACCAGTGATTTAGCAAGGATTAACGTAATGTTTGATCTCAGGATACCATACTCTTTTTTTTGAAAAACAGCTTTCTCAACTTGTTCTGCTACCTTCAAAGACTCTTGTTTGGGTACCCCCCACCCATCCCAGGTCTCCCTGTGCCTCAAGCCCATGACTTAGGCTGACCTTCCTGGAGGAGCTGCAACATCAGATGCGTGATAAATCGAGGTATGTCTTACAGTTCTACATGATGTTAGAGTTCCCACTACCTGAGCAGGTAGGTCTTACAATTCTACATGATGTTAGAGTTCCCACTATCTGAGCAGGCAGCTCTCCTGATATCCAGGCCAACATTCCTCCCTCAACCAACACTCTTCCCCCTGTTGCCTAACAGGTCGTTGGCGGCCATAGACTTTCATTGGGTTGCCATCTCTGGAATTCTCTTCCCCAGAGAGCAGTGGAGGCTGGGTCATTGAATATATTCAAGGCTGAGTTGGTTAGACTTCTGATCGACAAGGGAGCCAAGGCTTATTGGCGGTGGGGGGGCGTGGGGGGGGGTTCGGCAGAACAGTGGAGTTGAGGCCATAAGTAGATCAGCCGCGATTGGCCGACCCTCCAGAATTGGTCTGGATTTTCAAGAGTTGAGGATCAATCTCCAGGACACTGCTGTGCACAACCCCGGAGCGAAATCATCGGGACCTTAAAAAAAAGATTGTTTTTTTTTAAATTTTCATTGAACGTTTCTGTCTTTCAGATGTACAAATATTCAGAAATAGGGGGAAACGTGCTGTTTGGCTGATTATCAAGCATCATCCAATTGGATAATGAGACTTTCTGCTTTCTTACTGGTGTAGCAGGGAAATGGGGGCGTCATGCTAATGTCACTGGACTAATAATCCCGAGGTCTAGGTTGATGTTCTGGGGTCAGGGGTTCAAATCCCACCACGGTAGCTGGTGGAATTTAAATTCAATTAATAAAATCTGGAATTGAAAACTAGCCTCAGTAACAGCGACCATGAAACTATCATCGATTGTTATAAAAAGCTACCCCAGATCGTTAATACCCCTTTAGGGAAGGGAAATCTGCTGTCCTTACCCGGTCTGGCCTACATGTGACTCCAGACCCACAGCCATGTGCTTGACTCTTAAACTGCCCCTCTGAAATAGCCTGGCAAGGCCACTCAGTTTAAGGGGAAATTAAGGGTGGGCAACAAATGCTGGCCTTGCCTGTGACACCCACGTCCCATGAATGAGTAACAAAGGGAAGGTATTAAGCCACAAGGATAGACATATTGGCCAACCAATGGCTGGAGCTTGGGGGCAAGTCATGTGATTGAAACCTCCAGGACTACATTCAATCATAGTTGGCAACCCTTGCTGTGATCTTATTGAAGGGGCCGAATGGCCTTCTCCTGTTCCTGATACTTACGAATTTATGGTCACTCTTTCCCAATCTGCAGAACTTTTTTTAAAATTCAATTTCCTGTGGCAAATTCCACGGTGGGATTTGAGCCCTTCTACTCCCTGGATTACTAGCCCAGTAATTTAACTACAGCCCCAGCACACAGCGCAGGAGGGCTTTGTCAACCTAAGAAACTCTGCTCATTTGCCATGAGCATATTAACAGTGTCAGAGGGGGAAACCCCCTCATGAAACCTCAACGCTGACCAATATTGCTTTAATTTTGCTCCCTTCTGGTTCACTCAAATCTGAAGTGTTAACCACGATGGGAAGTATGCTTCTGAGTTTAGCTTATATCGTGGTGGATATACAATCCCTTCGATCATTCATGCCCCCTATCAGATGACAACACCAACACTGCTCCATGTTACAAATTTGGGTCTTGCCCGCCCCCCCACCACCGCCCCGGGAGATGTAAGCATTGGGGACTCGGAGAGCCACTTCAAAGATAAGCCTCAGTTATTATGAAAGCATGGAGCGATCCAGCAAAGGGGGAGGCCATTCAGCCCATCAGTGAAGGGCTTACCTCGTGAAGATAGGTTGGTCAGCTTAGGCCTGTGTCCATTGAATTGAGGTTCCACCAATGGTGGGATTCGAACCCTTGTCCCCAGAGCATTAACCTGGGCCTCTGGATTACCAGCAGCTCAGAGAAGGCTCACTCAACTGATTCCTGGGATGAGGGTGTTGTGCTACGGGGAAAGGTTGGACAGGTCGGGTCTACACCCGCTGGACTTTAGAAGAACGAGAGGCGATCTTATTGAAACATGTAAGATCCTGAGGGGACTTGACAGGGCGGATGCTGGGAGGGTGTTTCCCCTTGTGGGGGAGACTAGAACCGGGGGACGCAGTTTAAGAATAAGAGGTCTACCATTTCAGATGGAGATGAGGAGGATTTTTTTCTCTCAGTGTGTGGAATTCTCTTCCCCAGAGAGCAGTAGAGGCTGGGTCATTGAATATACATCCAAGGCTGAGTTAGACAGATTTTTGATCGACAAGGGTTATAGAGGGGCAGGAAAGCAGAGTTACAGTCACATCCAGATCAGCCATGATCTCACTGGATAGCAGAGCAGGCTCGAGGGGCAGAATGGCCTACTCCTACTCCTAATTCCCATATCCCAATGTATTTGCTTTAAATCTCACTTCACACCCACTGTTCCCAACCCATAATTCTATAAGTTTATCCCCCTTCAAGTATTTATCCGATTCCCCCCCCTTTTGAAAGTTCCTATTGAATCTGCTTCCACCGCCCTTTCAGGCAGCGCCTTCCAGATCACAACAACTCGTTGTGTCAAAAAAAAGATTCTCCTCATCTCCCCCTCTGGTTCTTTCCCCGATTCTCTTCAATCTGTGTCCCCTCTGGTTACCGACCCTCCTGCCCAGTTTCTCCTTTTTTACCCTATGGAAAACCCCTTCGTGGTTTGAACAATTAAATCTCTCCCTTAACCTTCTCTGCTAAGTCAGGTAAAATGACATCTAAGTGACAGCACAACAAGGGCACAATCAGCCTAACCTGTATCTGTTGTCCGGCCTTGTGACTCAGTGATTAGCCTCCCCCTCCGTCCGAGCCAGAATCTCCAGGTTCAAGTCCCACTTGATGTCCAATGAAGGTGTATTCATATTGTGGCCAAACAGGTTGAGTATCAACCCTTCCAATGGCGGGTGCTAAGAGTGAGAGAGATTCCTGGAAGGAAAGTTAGGGACCTCTGCCATCACTATCCAAAGCTCCAGGCTTCAACGTGTGTAGAAATACCACAGCAACTTGGACCCCTTGAGGGGATTAGATGACCAGTGTGGGTCAGATTGATGGTGGCAACAGCAAAGGGGGTTCGATTCCCCCATTCTGGCTGGGGTGGATTGGGGACCAGCCTCGCTGGCCTACCTCTGGCAGAGAAGGAGGCTGTGGCACTGTAGATCTGAGCTCCCCATGGTTGGAGAACTCAAGAAGGTCTGCTCCTCTTCATTCTAGATGGCGATCAAACTGCAAGGTAGCAGCAAAATACTGCCGGTGCTGGAAATATCTGAAATAAAAACAGAAAATGCTGGAAAAACTCAGCAGGTCTGTGGAGAGAGAAAAACAGAGTTAACATTTCCTACCTTGGCCTGCTACAATGTTCTAGTGAAGCCCAACGCAAACTCACCTTCCGATTAGGCACCTTACAGCCTTCCGGACTTAACATTGAGTTCAACACCTTCAGACTGCGAACTCTCTCTCTCTTCCCTCTTGAGCCCCTTTAAATCCAATTCTTATTTTTAATGTTTTTATTTAATTATTTTTTAATTTTATTTTATTCTTTTATTTATTCGTTCAATTTTTTTATCCTCTTTCGCCAACCACTGCATCTGCCCCCAGAAGGAGGTTACGGAGATAGGGAGGGGTGTAGGGGCTGGAGGATGTTACAGAGATAGGGAGGGGTGTAGAGGCTGGAGGAGGTTACAGAGATAGGGAGGGGTGTAGGGGCTGGAGGAGGTTACAGAGATAGGGAGGGGTGTAGGGGCTGGAGGGGGTTACAGAGATAGGGAGGGGTGTAGGGGCTGGAGGAGGTTACAGAGATAGGGAGGGTTGTAGCGGTTGGAGGAAGTTACAGAGATAGGGAGAGGTGTAGGGGCTGGAGGAGGTTACAGAGATAGGATGGGTGTAGGGTCTGGAGGAGGTTACAGAGATAGGGAGGGGTCTAGCGGTTGGAGGAAGTTACAGAGATCAGGAGAGATGTAGGGGCTGGAGGAGGTTACAGAGATAGGGAGGGTTGTAGCGGCTGGAGGAGGTTACAGAGATAGGGAGGGGTGTGGGGGCTGGAGGAGGTTACAGAAATAGGGAGGGGTCTAGTGGCTGCAGGAGGTTACAGAGATAGGGAGTGGTGTAGGGGCTGGAGGAGGTTACAGAGATAGGGAGGGGTGTAGGGGCTGGAGGAGGTTACAGAGATAGGGAGTGGTGTAGGGGCTGGAAGAGGTTATAGAGACAGGGAGGGGTGTAGGGGCTGGAGGAGGTTACAGAGATAGGGAGTGGTGTAGGGGCTGGAGGAGGTTACAGAGATAGGGAGGGGTGTAGGGGCTGGAGGAAGTTACAGAGGGAGTGGGTGGGGGTGGAGAAAGATCATGTAGAAATTTGACAAGAAGGATGAGAATTGTTAAATCCCCGGGGACAATGCAGGGTCAGCGAGTGTGGGTGGGGTGGTGGTGTTGTGGTGTTGTGGTGTTATCATGATATGAAGGCACCAATCACTCACAAGGAATTGGATAAACTTCTTGTGAGTTCATTTATTAAGACCAGGCAGGTAAGAACAGATGTATATGGGTCCAAAGATTGAAGACATTATCAGCAGAGCTGTCTGCCCTTGTGCCCCTCTCAAAAGCACACTTCTTTTCTAGTGATGTCAAGCTGCAATCCCTCAAAGGGATATCGCAACAGTTGGGACTCAGTATGAGTTAGGTTATGGGATGGCAGAGTTCTAGGTGAACTCAGGTTTACTGAGAGCACGTGTCCAATTGGGGAGAGGAGGGGCAGAGTTGCACAGAGTGGCGCTGCCCCTTTAAGGAAGCTAGGCCACTGTGTCTGTCGATGTTCCTGGGCTATGTCCGTCTCCTCATGTCACCCACCAGCACCTTCCCCGGAGGGGGGTAGCCACAGCTTACCCACTCCCAGCCTTGCAGTCAGCGTGGTTTCAAAAGCGTCTGTTATAGAGTCATTGACGGCACCGAAAGAGGCCATTTTGGGTCTTTGAGACCATGCCAGCTCCTCCTGGGGCAACCCAGTCAACCCCATTACCCCGCTCGATCCTCTTAGCCCTGCAGGTTTATTTCCCTCAAGTACCCGCCCAATATTCTTCTGAGATCTTACATCGTCTCTGCTCTGACCACCCTCATGGGCAGCGAGTTCCAGGTGATTACCACTCGCCGCGTAAATAAATGTCTTCATCTCATCCCCCGGACTGCCCACCACCACCACCACCACCACCACCCAACTTCTTCTCTTGCCCGAAACCTTAAATCTGTAAACCCCTAGTCATTGTACTATCAGCCCATGGGAACAGTTATCCCATCTCTGCCTCATCCATACCCTGTTAACATCTCATTTCCCTAAACTATCAAGTCAAGACGTTATTAGCCAATCCTCCTCTTCCTCTCTCATGCTCTCTTTCTCTCCCTCTCTCTTTCTCTCTTTTTCTTTCTCTCTCTTTCTGACTCTCTTTCTCTCTCTCTTATTTCTCTCTCTTTCTATCACTGTCCTCCTCTGTCTCTTTCTCTCGCTCCCTTTCTGTCTCTCTTTCTCTCTCACTTTTTCTCTCTCTCTTTTCCTCTCTCTCTCTTTCTCTCTTTGTCTCTCTTTCTCTCTTTTCCCTGTCTCTCTTTCTGCCTCTCTTTGTCTCTATCTCTTTCTCTCTCTCTTGCTCCCTTTCTGTCTCTCTCTTTCTCTCTCTCCCTTTTTCTCTCTCTCTTCCTCTCTCTCTCTTTCTCTGTTTTTCTCTCCCTCTCTTTCTGTCTCTCTTTCTCTCTCTCTTTTTTGTCTCTCTTTGTCTCTCTCTCTTTCTCTCTCACTTGCTCCCTTTCTGCCTGTCTCTTTCTCTCTCTCTCTCTTTTCCTCTCTCTTTCTGTCTCTCTTTCTGTCTCTTTTCTCTCTCTCTCTCTTTTCCTCTCTCTCTCTCTTTCTGTCTCTTTCTTTCTGTCTCTTTCTCTCTCTCCGAAACGTCCAATTCACAAGTGGCATTTTCTTTAATGCAATTTCAGTTTTTTCTGGGGGGTGGTGGTGGAGAGTCATTCCTGGTGCCTTCCCAAGGGAGGGGTTAGGTGGTCTTTCTACTTGTCTCGGATTGTTTCTTGCAAGTCCAGGGCGATACAGAGGGATCTGGGTGTCCTGGCCCATGAATCACAAAAAAAGTTAGGCAGGTATAACACCTGATCAGGAAGGCGAATGGAATTTATTGCAGGGGGAGTGGGATATAAAAGTGGGGAAGTTTCACTGCAGCTGTACAGGGTCTTGGCGAGACCACATCTGGAGCACCGTGTACAGTTTTGGCCTCCTTATTTGAAAAAGGGATTGAAAATTTGCATTAAAAGCAGCCCAGAGATGGTTCACTCGACACAATCGTGGGAGGAAGGGATTATTTTACGAGGAGAGGTTGAGCAGGTTGGGCCTGTGTTCATTGAAGTTTAGCAGAGTGAGAGGTGACCTTATTGAAAGATATAAGATCCTGAGAGGATTTGACAGGGCCGATGCTGAAGGGATGTTTCTCCTTGTGGGAGAGAGACTAGAACTCGGGGACACAGTTTCAGAATAAGAGGTCTCCAGTTTAAGACAGAAGTGAGAACTCTTTTCTCTCAGAGGGTCGTCAATCTGTGCAATTCTCTCCCCCCAGAGAGCAGTGGAGGCCGGGTCACTGAATATATTCAAGGCCGAGTTAGACAGAGTTTTGCTCAAGGAGAGAGGGTTTTGGGGGGGTGGGCAGGAAAGTGGAGTTGAGACCACAACCAAGTCAGCCACGATCTTATTGAATGGCAGAGCAGGCTCGAGGGGCCGAATGGCCTCCTCCTGCTCCTAAGGAAGAGTCACATTGGACTCGAAACATTAGCTCTGCTTCTGCCCTTGCAGATGCTGCCGAGTTTTTCTGGAATTTTCCTTTTTTATTTCTACGTTCCCATGTTCCCACCCTCCTACCAGCAACTCAAAATTATTAAAACTGCTGGAAAAATGTTTTGCTTAATAGTTATAATTTAAAAATTAATAAAACCATGTTATACTAAAGCTAGTTTATGTGTGCACTTTAATTCAGTGTTGATAATCTCAAAAGACCTGGATAAAATATAAGGTAAAGGAACACACAGGTTGCTGTACAATATTTTTAAACAGCTCCTTCCCTCACTCACTCTTTCATTCATTTACCAACGCTGCTTATTTATTTCAACCCACCATTCTGCTCTCATGCCCACACGTCCATCCTTGGCCTGTTGCTGATGTTCCAGTGAAGCCCAACGCAAACTGGACGAGCAGCATCTCATCCTCCGATCAGGCACTTTACAGCCTTCCGGACTTAACGCTGAGTTCAACAGCTTCAGACCATGAACACTCTCCTCTGTCTTGACCCCTTTTTTAATCCAATTCTTTTTACCCTGCAACCACCCCCACCCTCCAGCCCACTGGGGCATCTGTCACGCGTTTTTATGGTGTGCTTTCACAGAGCGCTGATCCTTGTTCTGCTATTAACACATCTTACCTCTATGCCACTATCAGCACCTTCTCTAGTCTTTAACACTGCCATTAACAACCCCTTTGTCTAGTGCCCATGACATCTTTGTCAAACTCCTCCTTAGCTCCTACCTATTCCTGACCTCCTATTTTGCCTTAAACAGTGCAAAACCCATCACATTCCTATTCCTGAAGAAGAGTCACACAGACTTGAAATGTAAACTCTGTTTTTCTCTCCACAAATGCCGCCAGACTTACTCTATCATTTTCTGTTTTTATTTCTGATTTCCAGCATCCGCAGTTCTTTGATTTTATCTGTCCATTTAGTTCTATCTTTCTCAGCATCGCTTTATCAAGGTTCTCTTAGAACATTGCACTAGTAGTTTGGCAATGAAAAACCCCTTCATTTATAAATAAGGACTGATAACTCCCACCTTTAATGGGGGAATAACCCTGTATAATGTGTAGATAGTTGTGTAGAGAGAATTATCAAACTAAGAGAGACTTTTTCACTTCCTGGTTTCTCGCTCTTTGCAAATCACTCAACTTGCTGATTCTGGGCTACAGGCAATTTTTCTTTTCAAAATTATCTGTTTATTGCTGGCATTTTCCACTGTGTGTATGTGTGAGTGTGTATGATTGTGAGTGTATGTGAGTGTGTATGTATGTGTGAGAGAGTGTGTGTGCTTGAGTGAGTGTTTGTGTGTGTATGTGTGTGTGTATGTGTTTGTGTGTCTATGTGTGTGTGTCTGTGAGTGTCTGTGTGTATTTTGTGTGTATGTGTGTTTGTATGTGTTTGTGTGTCTATGTGTGTGTGTCTGTGAGTATGTGTGTGTATTTTGTGTGTATGCGTGTGTGTATGTGTTTGTGTGTCTATGTGTGTGTGTCTGTGAGTATGTGTGTCTATTTTGTGTGTATGTGTGTGTGTATGTGTTTGTCTATGTGTGTGTGTGTGTGTGAGTATTTGTATTTTGTGTGTATGCGTGTTTGTATGTATTTGTGTGTCTATGTGTGTGGGTATGTGTGTCTATTTTGTGTGTATGCGTGTGTGTATGTGTTTGTGTGTCTATGTGTGTGTGTGTCTGTGAGTGTGTGTGTGTATTTTATGTGTATGTGTGTTTGTATGTGTTTGTGTGTCTGTGTGTGTGTGTGTTCGTGTGTCTATGTATGTGTGTCTGTGAGTGTGTGTGTGTGTATTTTGTGTGTATGCGTGTGTGTATGTGTTTGTGTGTCTATGTGTGTGTGTCTGTGAGTGTGTGTGTGTATTTTGTGTGTATGTGTATTTGTATGTGTTTGTGTGTCTATGTTTGTGTGCCTGTGAGTGTGTGTATTTTGTGTGTATGTGTGTTTGTATGTATTTGTGTGTCTATGTGTGTGTGTCTGTGAGTGTGTGTGTGTATTTTGTGTGTATTTTGTGTGTATGTGTGTTTGTATGTGTTTGTGTGTCTATGTGTGTATTTAGTGTGCGCGTCTGTATTGTGTGTGAGTCTGTTTGTCTGTGTGTTGTGTGTGTGTTTGTATGTTGTGTGTGTGTTTGTTTGGGTGTATGTATATATATATATATATATGTGTGTGTGCGCAAGTGTGATTGTGTATGTGTAATTTGTGTGTGCATGTTTTGTGTCTGTATGTGTATTGGCTTGAGTGTGTGTTGAGTGTGTGTATATGTTGTGTGTAAGCGTGTGTGTGTATGTGTCTGTTTGTGTGTGTTGTGTATGTGTGTGTATGTGTAAGCATGTGTGTGTGCATATGTGTGCCTTTGTGTGTGCAATGTTTGTGTGTGTGTGGGTGTGTGTGTCTGTGTGTCTGTGCATTGTTTGTGTGTTTGTCTGTTGTGTGTGTGTTTGTTTGGGTGTGTATTTATATGTGTGTGTGCGCAAGTGTGATTGTGTATGTGTATTTTGTGTGTGTGCATGTTTTGTGTCTGTATGAATGTGTGTATTTGCTTGTGTGTGTGTTGAGTTTGTGTATATGTTGTGTGTGAGCATGTGTGTGTATGTGTGTGTGTGCCTGTGTGTGTATGTGTAAGCATGTGTGTGTGCGTATGTGTGTTTTTGTGTGTATAATGTTTGTGTGTGTTCATATATGTGTGAATGTGTTTGTGTGTGTATGTCTGTGTGTGTGTGTGTTTGTGTGTGTATGTCTGTGTGTGTGTGTGTGTGTGTATGTCTGTGTGTGTGTGCGTGTGTTTGTGTGTGTATGTGTGTGTGCATGTGTATGTGTGTGTGCATATGTCTGTGTGAATGTGTGTGTCTGTGTGTTTGTGTATATATATATATATGTGTATGTATGTGTCTGTGTATTGTGTGTGTGTATATGTGTATGTGTGTGCACACATGTGTGTGCTTGTGTGTGTCTGTCTGTGTTTTGCATGTGTATGTTTTGTGTGTGTTGACATGTGTGTGTGTGTATGTGTGTGTGTGTGTGTGTGTATGCATGTGTGTGTCTGGTGTGTGTGTGTAAGTGTGAGCATTGAAATTTTCAAATTATCATTTAACCTGAGGAAAAAGAAATCAATTTCTGGTCTCTAGCCTCTGGTTAAATTAATCAGCCATTAAGAAAATGCAGCTCCTCCAATTTAATCCTGTAATTTTATACATTGTAGGAGTTATTTTTGAATGTTCTCAGATTACTTTCTCATCCCAGGGAAAGATTGTGGTTTAATAAATTAAATCTTTTTCTCACACTCACACACATACACTCTCTCACACACATACACACACACGCACTCACACACTCTCACACACACACACTCACACACACAAACATTCTCACACATGCACAAACATTCTCACACACGCACACATATGCACTCAAACACTCACACACATACTGATGCATGCACACACTCAGGCTCACATTCTCTCACACACCGTAACATTCTCACACAGAGTCTCACTCACCCCCTCACATACGCACTCACATACACTCTCTCTCTCACACACACACAATACACACTCTCTCACACACACATGCGCACACACAAACACATTCTCACACACAAACAAGCATACAAACATACTTTCACACACACACACACACACACAAACACATTCTCTCACACACACTAACATTCTCACACACAGTCTCACTCACCCCCTCACATACGCACTCACACACACACACACACTCTCTCTCTCACACACACACAATACACACTCTCTCACACACACATGCGCACAGACACAAACACATTCTCACACACACACCAACAAGCACACAAACACACTCTCTCACACACACATGCCCACAAACATACACAAACACATTCTCACACACACACAAAGACTCACGCAAACAAGTACACAAACACTCTCTCACATACACTCGCACACACGTGCTGTCCACTCACACATGGTTTGTTTGAGCAAGTTTTAAACAACTCACTCTTAACTCAGGCTGTCAAACGATTTAGAGTGTCGTCTCTGCACTCTGCTGCTTTTATGTTCACTCTCTCTCTCTCTCTCTCTCTGACAAACAGGCACATATCTGATCCAGCCTTTACACCTCCTTTGCCTCTTTGGTGTAGGCACCACCCACAGAGGCACAGTGAAGACTTTAATGGAAACGTTGCTTCCTGGTACCTCTCCAGATGCCAAGATTTCAAACATGCAACAACACGGGCTCTCCAAAGGTAGGATATTGTACTTGATTTTAAAGGCAGGTCTGGCTGCAGACCAGTAGGCTTGCTACGGAACTATGCTGTTTATATTTTACATTAAATCTCAACCCAAGATTAAAAGAGAACCAGCTGTTATTTTTGAGCTCTTTTAAACTTAAGATGCTTAGAATCTGCTGCCTACCTTCTGCCAAGGAGCAGAATTAAATTCCTCGTATTTTTTTAAAATTTCAGACTGTTTGTTTGGAATTAGAACAGGGTTTTAGACAGATCAACCTCATCCCTCCCTCCAACCTCATCCCTCCCTCAACCCTCATCCCTCCCTCGACCCTCATCCCTCCTTCCAACCTTATCCCTCCCTCCAATCTCATCCCTCCCTCCATTCCTATCCCTCCCTCCAATCTCATCCCTCCCTCCACCCTCATCCCTCCATCCACCCTCATCCCTCCCTCCAACCTCATCCCTCCTTCCATCCTCATCCCTCCCTCCAATCTCATCCCTCCCTCCAATCTCATCCCTCCCTCCAATCCTATCCCTCCCTCCACCCTCATCCCTCCCTCCAATCTCATCTCTCCCTCCAATCTCATCCCTCCCTCCACCCTCATCCCTCCTTCCAACCTCATCTCTCCTTCCACCCTCATCCCTCCCTCCAACCTCATCCCTCCCTCCAACCTCATCTCTCCTTCCACCCTCATCCCTCCCTCCAACCTCATCCCTCCCTCCAACTTCATCTCTCCCTCCAACCTCATCCCTCCCTCCAACCTCATCCCTCCCTCCACCCTCATCCCTCCCTCCAACCTCATCCCTCCCTCCCCACTCATCCCTCCCTCCATCCTCATCCCTCCGTCCACCCTCATCCCCCTCCACCCTGATCCTTCCTTCCTACCTCATCCCTCCCTCCAACGTCAACCCTCCCTCCAACCTCATCACTCCCTCCAACCTCATCGCTCCCTCCTACCTCATCCCTCCCTTGACCCTCATCCCTCCTTCCAACCTCATCCCTCCCTCCAATCTCATCCCTCCCTCCAATCCTATCCCTCCCTCCAATCTCATCCCTCCCTCCACCCTCATCCCTCCATCCACCCTCATCCCTCCTTCCAACCTCATCCCTCCCTCCATCCTCATCCCTCCCTCCAATCTCATCCCTCCCTCCAATCCTATCCCTCCCTCCACCCTCATCCCTCCCTCCACCCTCATCCCTCCCTCCAACCTCATCCCTCCCTCCATCCTCATCCCTCCCTCCAATCTCATCCCTCCCTCCAATCCTATCCCTCCCTCCACCCTCATCCCTCCCTCCACCCTCATCCCTCCCTCCACCCTCATCCCTCCCTCCATCCTCATCCCTCCCTCCAATCTCATCCCTCCCTCCAACCTCATCCCTCCCTCCACCCTCATCCCTCCTTCCAACCTCATCCCTCCCTCCCCACTCATCCCTCCCTCCAACCTCATCCCTCCCTCCACCCTCATCCTTCCTTCCTACCTCATCCCTCCCTCCAACGTCAACCCTCCCTCCAACCTCATCACTCCCTCCAACCTCATCGCTCCCTCCTACCTCATCCCTCCCTCTAATCTCATCCCTCCCTCTGACATCATCCCTCCCTCCAACGTCATCCCTCCCTCCAACCTCATCCCTCCCTCCAACCTCAAACTTCCTCTAACCTCCTCCCTTCAACCTTATCCCTCCCTCCTACCTCATCCTTCCCTCCAACCTCCTCCCTGCAACCTCATCCTTCCCTCCAAACTCATCCATCACTCCTGCTTTATCCCTCCCTCTCCACTCAGCTCTCAGTATATCATGGAGGCAATTGGGTGAATGGAGAAGAGATGATGAGTGAGTGCTGTGTGTTGGGAGTGGAAGGGGTGGGACGGAGTTGGACATTATGTGACCCAGTTTTTTACCCTGTCACGGGGCAGTGTTACTCCTTGTGGGGATCTAAGTACGTTTGCCTCTGGAGAGTGACGAATTAGGCAGGTCTGGCAAAGTCTGTTGGCGCGGATTGGTGGTGGGTGCCAAGAAGTTTAGTATGCCCACCTGTTCCTCATTGGCATCGGTTAAAGTCCATCACTTTTCTCTCTCTCTCTCTCCCTCTCTCTCCCCTCTCTCTCTCACTCTCTCTTTCTCTCTCCCTCTCTCTCCCCTGTCTCTCACTCTCTCTCTCTCTCTCTCTCTTTCTCTCTCTCTCCCTCTGTCTCCCTCTCTCTCCCCTCTCCCTCACTCTGTCTCTCCCCTCTCTCTTTCTCTCTCTCTCCCTTTCTCTCTCTCTCTCTCCCCTCTCCCTCACTCTGTCTCTCCCCTCTCTCTTTCTCTCTCTCTCCCTTTCTCTCTCTCTCTCTCCCCTCTCTCTCACTCTGTCTGTCCCCTCTCTCTCTCTCTCTGTCTCCCTCTCTCGCCATCCTCTTCTCTCTCTTCCTCTCTCTCTCCCTCCTCCCTGTCTCTCTCCCTCACCCCTCTCTCTCTCTCACTTGCCACCCTGAATCCTGGGATTGCCAACCTCACCTCCCTCCCCCAGCCCCACAGAGACTCTGTAGCCGAATATCTGTGACCCTGATCTCCTCCTTACCACCATGGCAGACACTTGCAATGCCAACTCTCCCACGGAGCAGTGGGCAGACGCAGGCAAGATACCAGAAGGGCAGCTGGTGCCCGTGGAGTCTGGAGCCCAGTGACAGTCAACCCTTTAAGGAGACTAACGGAGGCTGTTGGTAACTGTAAGATTACGACACGAACGAAGAACTGTTCATATATTTAATTCAGCTAAAAATTTACCATTGATTCACAGCATGTATCTGATGATTGAGTGCCTGGATATAATTACGCTCTGTATATAATTTTTTAAAAAATCTCTCGAATGATTCCTCTACCTGGTCCATGCAATTGAACAATACTGTGTCACAGTAAAGTGCCCCCAAGTCCTGCTCTCGCCGGTTTAAAAACATTTTAAAAAACTGCCCACCTTTCTTCCTTCAATGCTCTGTGTTTCTCAGGTGCAAACTACCCCCAACCCCTCCCTGTACCTCATCCGGCTGGGCTGCTCCTGATTTAAGCAGCCCGAATTTTAATCCAGCCTGCCCGAGTGTCCGCCCGTGGGCTCACTCAACTTAGAAACTCCGAAGAGCCCCTCACAGAGGAACACCGGGACAGGAGGAGGCCATTCAGCCCATCTAACTCCCATCCACCTGCCTTCCTAACCCTTTGCCCCAGCAAACTCTGCCAGGGGGGGACAAAGGCAGGAGAGGCATGGGGAACACCATCGCCTGCCAAGTTCCCCTGCCAAACCACCCACCATCCTGACTTGGAAATATATCGGCCGTTCCTTCACTGTCGCTGGGTCCAAATCCTGGAACTCCCTCCCTAACAGCGCGGTGGGTGTACCTACACCACAGGGGCTGCAGCGGCTCGAGAAGGCAGCTCACCCACCACCTTCTCAAGGGGGTAATCTAAATTGGCACCCCATGCTGATAAATGACCATAGGCACAGGAGTAGGCCATTCAGCCCATCGAGCCTGCCCCTGTCATTCGATTAGATCATGGCTGACCATCTACCTCAACGCCACTTTCCCGCTCTATCCCCTATCCCCTGATGTCATCAGTCTCCAGAAATCCATCAATTTCTACCTTGAACACGCTCAATGATTGAGCCCCCACAGCCCCTCTGGGGTGGAGAATTCCAAAGATTCACCACCCACTGAGTGAAGAAATTCCTCCTCATCTCAGTCCTAAATGGGCCGCCCCCTTACCCTGAGATTATGCCCCCTGGTTCCGGACTCACCAGCCAGGGGAACCATCCCATCCACATCCACCCCGTCGCGCCCTGTATGAATTTGGTAAGTTTGACTGAGGTCACCCCCTCGTTCTTTGGAACTCCAGGGAAGACAGATCCAGCCTCCCCAATCTCTCCCCATAAGACAATCCCACCATCCCAGGGATTAGTCCGGTGAGCCTCCATTGCACACCCTCCAAGGCAAGTGTATCCCTCTTTCGTTGAGGGGACCAAAACTGCGCACAATACTCCAAGGTGCGGTCTCACCAAGGCTCCACACAACTGCAGCGAGACGTCTTAACTCCTGTACTCAGATCCCCCCCTTTGCCATGAAGGCCAGTGTGCCACTTCCCTCCCTAGTTGCTCTCTGCACCTACATAGGTAGCTTTTAGTGACTCGTGAACAAAGACACCCCAGGTCCCCCTTTGGACATCGACACTTTCCAACCACCTCTCACCATTTCAGACATACTCCGTCCGACTGTTTCTCTCACAATGTTGGTTTCTATGAAGTTGGCTGAGGTTGACTTTGAAACGCTGGATGTTCAAACAAACAGGTGCTCAGCTAACATATAAATATCCGGTTTGCTCGCACAGGATTTTCAACTCAGTGGAGTCTCTGATGGCAAAGAGAGCGACAAAATCAATTGGTCGTGATTATTTATTTCTCCGCTTCTCTGGGGGGGGCTGGGGAGTTAGTTTCAGACTGGGCACCGAGTCCCTGTCGGGATTGGCAGACAGGGCAGGCAAATTTGACAGCTTCCTTGGCCCTGCCCAGCTCCCAGGAGATGGGGGCACCAGAGCAGGGACTGCCAGCTGTTGGCTCAGCGGGTGGGCATGGTCAACCACTGAGACAGAGGTTCTGGCTTCAAGTCTCCCTAGGCCGGGGCACAAGAAAAATCTAGGTTGGCATCCCCCACCCCCCCCCTCCCCCCCCACCCCCACCCACCAACCCCCAAGGTGAGGGGGGTGCTGCGCTGTCAGCTGGTCATATCATTTGGGTGAGATGTTAAACTGAGGGCCCTGTCTGCTCTCTCAGGTGGTTGTAATGGACCCCCGCACCCTCCCCCCCAACGGCCGCCATGTTGTAATTTGTTCACGGGGATGTGGACGTCGCTGCCTAGGCCCAGCATTTATTGCCCGTCCCTAATTGCCCCCTCAAGAAGGTGGTGGGTGAGCCGCCTTCTTGAGCCGCTGCAGTCCCCTGTGGTGTAGGTACACCCACCGCGCTGTTAGGGAGGGAGTTCCAGGATTTGGATCCAGTGACAGTGAAGGAACGGCCGATATATTTACAAGTCGGGATGGTGAGGGGCTCGGAGGGGAACTTCCAGTTGGTGGTGTTCCCCATGTGTCTGCTGCCCTTGTCCTTCTAGATGGTAGAGGTCGTGGGTTTGGAAGGTGCTGTCGAAGGAGCCTCGGTGAGTTGCTGCAGTGCATCTTGTAGATGGTACACACACTGCTGCTACTGTGCGTCGGTGGTGGAGGGAGTGAACGTTTGCGGATGGGGTGCCGATCAAGTGGGGCTGCTTTGTCCTGGATGGTGTCGAGCTTCTTGAGTGTTGTGGGAGCTGCACTCATCCAGGCAAGTGGGGAGTATTCCATCACACTCCTGACTTGTGTCTTCTAGATAGTGCAAAGGCTTTAGGGAGTCAGGAGGTGAGTTACTCTCTGCAGGATTCCCAGCCTCTGACCTGCTCTTGTAGCCACAGTATTTATATGGCTGGTCCACTTCAGTCTCTGGTCAATGGTAACCCCCAGGTTGTTGACAGTGGGGGGATTCAGCGATGGTAATACCATTGAATGTCAAGGGGAGATGGTTAGATTCTCTCTGGTTGGAGATGCTCATTGCTTGGCACTTGTGTGATGTGAATATTATTTGCCACTTATGAGCCCAAGCCTGGTTATTGTCCAGGTCTTGCTGTGTATGGACTAGAGCTGTTCCACGCTATCGGAAGGAGAGGTAGGTGTGGGGGTGGGGTAGTTCTCCCCCAATATCCTGAGCCCAATATTTATCCTCAACCAACAACACTTGTGGGGGGGGGGCAGGGGGTGGCATAGTGGTATTTTCATTGGACTTGTAATCCAGAGACCCCCGGGTAAAGCTCTGGGAACCCGGGTTCAAATCCCACCACGGGTGATGGTGAAATTAGAATTCAATAAAAGACCTGAAATCGAAAGTCTCACGACGAACACATGAAACCACTGTCGATTGTCGTAAAGAAAACCCCCATCTGGTTCGCCAACGCCCCCTTTAAGGGAAGGGAAATCCACCATCCTTACCCACTCCGGCCTACACGTGACTCCAGACCGACGTGGCTGGCTCTTAATTGGCCACCCCCCCAACCGAACAAAAAGCGCTGACCTAGCCAGCGATGTCCCATGTTTGTGGGATCTTGCTTTGCGCACCCCCACCCCACCCCCCGCCCCCTGCCAGCCACCCCAGTTCCCACATTGCGATGGAGACCACGCCGACAGGTTTAAAAAAGGCAAAGGCGCCTCACTGGCCGCAAAGCGTCTGCGGAGCGTTCCGGAGCTTTCCAGGAGGCGCTGCTGACAGTCACGTCCTGTCGCCTGTCTCCGAGCAGCAAGGCTTTCTCGCTGTGCGACTGTAAGCGTTGTCCTGGGTGACGTGTCTTCATGGTTAGCCAATAAACCAGCCACCTGACATTGCCTGCCTGTGGTCCCCGACAACCCAGCAGGCCTCGACATGTCACTGGAAACCACCGGCCTGCTCAGACCTGTCATTGACTAATTCCACCCCCCCCCACCGATTTAGCCCCAACACAGCTCCCTCAAGGAAGACTTGCGTTGCTCTAGCGCCCGTGCTCCCCGGCAGGCAATGGAGTGCTCCTTTTGAAGCAAATTCTGAAGCGCGGCTGCCTGGCGTGTAGGAAGCATAGCTGCCCGTTTGCCCAGGTTGTGCACAGCGCGATCCCAGAAACAGCACTGCGATATGAATCGACCTTTCCTTTTAAGCAATGTTGGCTGGGTGGGTTGAGGTGGGGGGGGTGGGGTAAATATTGGGTCAGGGAACTCAGGTGAACTCTCGGCTAATCTTTTACTTTCAGCTCTTACTCCCCTCCTGATCTCTGTAACCTCCGCCAGCCCCTTCACCCCTCCCTATCTCTGTAACCTCCGCCAGCCCCTTCACCCCTCCCTATCTCTGTAACCTCCTCCAACCCCTACACCCCTATCTCTGTAACCTCCTCCAGTCCCTACACCCCTCCCTATCTCTGTAACCTCCTCCAGTCCCCACGCCCCACCCTATCTCTGTAACCTCCTCCAGCCCCTACACCCTCCCTATCTCTGTAACCTCCTCCAGCCCCTACACCCCTCCCTATCCCTGTAACCTCCTCCAGCCCCTACATGCCTCCCTATCTCTGTAACCTCCTCCACCCGCCACACCCCTCCCTATCTCTGTAACCTCCTCTATCCACTATACCTCTCCCTATCTCTGTAACCTCCTCCAGTCCCCCTACAACCCTCCCTATCTCTGTAACCTCCTTTATCCACTATACCTCTCCCTATCTCTGTAACCTCCTTTATCCACTATACCTCTCCCTATCTCTGTAACCTCCTCCAGTCCCCCTACAACCCTCCCTATCTCTGTAACCTCCTCCAGCCCCTACACCCCTCCCTACTTTTGTAACCTCCTCTATCCACTACACCCCTCCCTATCTCTGTAACCTCCTCCAGTCTCCCTACACCCCTCCCTATCTCTGTAACCTCCTCCAGCCCCTACACCCCTCCCTATCTCTGTAACCTCCTCCAGACCCTACACCCCTCCCTATCTCTGTAACCTCCTCCAGCCCCTATACCCCTCCCTATCTCTGTAACCTGCTCCAGCCCCTACACCCCTCCCTATCTCTGTAACCTCCTCCAGCCCCTACACTCCTCCCTATCTCTGTAACCTCCTCCAGCCCCTACATGCCTCCCTATCTCTGTAACCTCCTCCAGCCCCTACACCCCTCCCTATCCCTGTAACCTCCTCCAGCCGCCACACCCCTCCCTATCTCTGTAACCTCCTCCAGCACATACACCCCTCCCTATCTCTGTAACCTCCTCTATCCACTACACCCCTCCCTATCTTTGTAACCTCCTCTATCCACTATACCTCTCCCTATCTCTGTAACCTCCTCCAGTCCCCCTACAACCCTCCCTATCTCTGTAACCTCCTCCAGCCCCTACACCCCTCCCTATCTCTGTAACCTCCTCCAGACCCTACACCCCTCCCTATCTCTGTAACCTCCTCCAGCCCCTATACCCCTCCCTATCTCTGTAACCTCCTCCAGCCCCTACACCCCCTCCCTATCTCTGTAACCTGCTCTAGCCCCTACACCCCTCCCTATCTCTGTAACCTCCTCCAGCCCCTACACTCCTCCCTAACTCTGTAACCTCTTCCAGCCCCTACACCCCTCCCTATCTCCGTAACCTCCTCCAGCCCCTAAAACCCTCCGAGATCTCTGCGCTCCTCCAATTCTGGCCTCTTGCCCATCCCCCGATTCCCATCGCTCCACCATTGGTGTCCGTGCCTTCAGCTGCCTGGGGGGGGCCCTGAGCTCTGGAATTCCCCCTCTAAACCTCTCTCCCCCTCTCTCCTCCTTTAAGACGCTCCTTAAAACAGACCTCTCTGACCCAGCTTGTGGTCACCTGTCCCTAATATCTCCTCATGTGGCTCGGGGTCAGATTTGTCTGATTAATGCTTCTGTGAAACACCATTGGGGACATTTTACTATATTAAAGGTGCTACATAAATGCAACTCGTTGTTGTTTCAGACCTGCAAAAAGAGCTCCTGCTTTTATTATAGGTAGTCACTCATCCCAAAGCACAATTAAATCTTACAGTTTTTCACTCTCAATAAACAGACTCCTTGTATATGGCCAGAAACATCCCACAACTTACACACAAGAGGTGGGACACAGTAGCTGACCGAATGAGCCTGGTAAAGTTAAAACATTTCCGATATATCAATTATTTTATAAAAAACAGCTCGCAAACATGTAGCCCCGGGCTCAAATTCTGTCCAGTAACGCTCCCTGTGATGCACCTTGTGGACATTTAAAGGCACCTTAAAGGCACCACAGAGCTATAACGTGTTGGGGGCTTTGTTATTCCCTCACGGGAGCTGGGCGTCGCTGGCAAGGGCAGCGTTTGTAGCCCATCCCTAATTGCCCCCTCAAACTGAGCGGCTTTGCTCAGCCATTTCAGAATCAACCGCATGGGCTGTGGGTCTGGAGTCACATGTCGGGCCAGACTGGGGTAAGGACGGCAGATTTCCCTTACCTTAAAGGGGTCATGAGTGAACCAGATGGGGTTTTTTTTTTAACGACGGTCCATGATGGTTGCCCCGGTCACCATCACTGAGACTAGATTTTCAATTCCAGATTTTATTCGTCGAATTTAAATTCCACCAGCTGCGGTGAGTGGGATTTGAACCCGTGTCCCCCAGAGCGTTAGCCTGGGCCTCTGGGATACCAGTCACCGCCTCCCCTGTCTGACGGTGTAAAAGCTGTTAGACATGGCACTACCAGTACAATCGCAAAAGAGGTTCACACACCCACCCTTTACCCTTTACTGAAATCCAAGTGACACATTGCAACATTATTATTTCTGTTTTTAGCTCATTTCATTACCCTCTCCTTGTACTTGTTTCCGCTTACAGAACGAAACTGTGAATTAAAGAAGTGTTTTATTGAAAATAAAAACCTGGGGGAGTAACCTCGCCACGGGCAGTACAATTAGAAAGTTTGTTTTACTAAATATTGTGCGAGGCATCAGGAGCATTTGGTAATGGCTGCTTCATAAATATAGGTATTTAACGTGTCAGCCACTCACCTCCGAGTCACAACCTTCGAGCCCCCACTGCACACAAAATTCCAGGCTGACACTCCCAGTGGCTGTACTGAGAGAGTGCCACACTGTCCGACGATCAGTGCTGAGGGAGTGCAGCACTGTCGGAGGGTCAGTACTGAGGGAGTGCCGCACTGTCGGAGGGTCAGTGCTGAGGGAGTGCTGCACTGTCGGAGGGTCAGTACTGAGGGAGTGCCGCACTGTCGGAGGGTCAGTACTGAGGGAGCGCCGCACTGTCGGAGGGTCAGTACTGAGGGAGTGCCACACTGTGGGAGGGTCAATACTGAGGGAGTGCTGCACTGTCGGAGGGTCAGTACTGAGGGAGTGCCACACTGTGGGAGGGTCAGTACTGAGGGAGCGCCGCACTGTCGGAGGGTCAGTGCTGAGGGAGTGCTGCACTGTCGGAGGGTCAGTCTGAGGGAGTGCTACACTGTCGGAGGGTCAGTACTGAGGGAGTGCTGCACTGTCGGAGGGTCAGTACTGAGGGAGTGCCGCACTGTCGGAGGGTCAGTACTGAGGGAGCGCCGCTCTGTCGGAGGGTCAGTACTGAGGGAGTGCCACACTGTGGGAGGGTCAATACTGAGGGAGTGCTGCACTGTCGGAGGGTCAGTACTGAGGGAGTGCCGCACTGTCCGAGGGTCAGTACTGAGGGAGCGCTACACTGTCAGAGGGTCAGTACTGAGGGAGCGCCGCACTGTCGGAGGGTCAGTGCTGAGGGAGTGCTGCACTGTCGGAGGGTCAGTCTGAGGGAGTGCTACACTGTCGGAGGGTCAGTACTGAGGGAGTGCTGCACTGTCGGAGGGTCAGTACTGAGGGAGTGCCGCACTGTCGGAGGGTCAGTACTGAGGGAGCGCCGCTCTGTCGGAGGGTCAGTACTGAGGGAGTGCCACACTGTGGGAGGGTCAATACTGAGGGAGTGCTGCACTGTCGGAGGGTCAGTACTGAGGGAGTGCCGCACTGTCCGAGGGTCAGTACTGAGGGAGCGCTACACTGTCAGAGGGTCAATAATGAGGGAGTGCAGCACTGTCGGAGGGTCAGTACTGAGGGAGCGCTACACTGTCGGAGGGTCAGTACTGAGGGAGCGCCTCACTGTCGGAGGGTCAGTACTGAGGGAGAACTTAATCAACATCGTGAAAAAACGATAGATAATTATCCCATTATCCACTTTCTTTGTCTCCCTTATCTAAACCTGTCATCATCTTGTCCCCCTCTATCAAATCTCCCCTCAATCTCCTTCGCTCCAAGGAGAGCAAACCCAGCTTCCCCAGCCTGACCTTCACCCTCAGACAGTGCAATAAGGCAGGCATCTCACCCTTCAGACGCCATGTGCAACATCCTTGTGTTAATACCTTCACTGTTTTCTATCTTAAAATGACTGGAACGACATCTCCCTCGAGTATTGAAGGCTGAGGGGTGACCTGTTCGATGAGTTTGAAAGTGTTAAAAAATAGATTCTATAAGGTGGAGAGAAATAATTCCCTTTGGTGGGGGTGGGATCAAGAACAAGGGAAGGGGTCATGAGCTTAAAATTAGAGCTGGGGTGAAAGTGTGGTATTCTCTCCCAGGCTGTGGGCATCCCTAATTGCCCCCCTGAGAAGGTGGTGGGTGAGCCGCCTTCTTGAGCCGCTGCAGTCCCTGTGGTGTAGGTACACCCACCGTGCTGTTAGGGAGGGAGTTCCAGGATTTTGACCCAGCGACAGTGAAGGAACGGCCGATATATTTACAAGTAAGGATGGTGAGGGGCTCGGAGGGGAACTTCCAGGTGGTGGGTGTTCCCCATGTGTCTGCTGCCCTTGTCCTTCTAGGTGGTAGAGGTCATGGGTTTGGAAGGTGCTGTCGAAGGAGCCTTGGTGAGTTGCTGCAGTGCATCTTGTAGATGGTACACACACTGCTGCTACTGTGCGTCGGTGGTGGAGGGAGTGAATGTTTGTGGATGTGGTGCCGATCAAGCGGGGCTGCTTTGTCCTGGATGGTGTCGAGCTTCTTGAGTGTTGTGGGAGCTGCACTCATCCAGGCAAGTGGAGAGTGTTCTTGAAGGGTCATGAGTATTCGAAACGTCAACTGTGCTCTGCTCCGCCGATGCTGCCAGACCTGCTGAGTTTTTCCAGGTATTTCTGTTCGTGTTTTTGTTCCATCGCACTCCTGACTTGTGCCTTGTAGATGGTGGACAGGCTTTGGGGAGTCAGGAGGTGAGTTACTCACCGCAGGATTCCCAGCCTCTGACCTGCTCTTGTAGCCACAGTATTTATATGGCTGATTCAGTTCAGTTTCTGGTCAGTGGTAACCCCCCCCAGGATGTTGATAGTGGGGGATTCAGCGATGGGAATGCTGGGGAGGTGGTTGGATTCTCTCACACTGGAGGTGGTCATTGCCTGGCACTTGTGTGGCACGAGTGTTACTTTTGCCACTTCGTCAGGCCAAGGGGAGAAGAAATGTGTGAATGTCACCACAGCCCAACCCCTACCCCCACCCCCCACACCATGCTCAGCATCGGCCTTGTCCTCCGGAATGCTCGTACAGTGTCAGTACCACGACACAACTGCCTCTCCACTTCTCTCTCACGCTCTAATAACTGGTCTTGAATTGAGAAGAGTGAAAATGAGTGTGTGTACAAAGCACACGGTGGGGGGGGGGCTGTGGATGGGGGTGCAGGGGGCAGTGCTATGTATGGGAGCAGTTACAGAAATCATTTCGATTGGGCCTGTTCCCCCTGTGGGGGTGGGGCAGTGGAGGGGGAAGAGAAGGCCCTGAGGGATTGGGGTGCGATGTGGTTGCTGCTTGTCACCCTCTTTAGGGACTGGATAACGTGGACCAGAACGAGCCGCTCCACCCATCCAGAACAATAGAACCAGGGTCGGCCTGCTCTGCAAGGAAGGCTGAAGTGCAAACCCAACCTGCGGAAGCGATATCTGGCGAACGAGTGGCCGGTCTGTGGAGCCGGGGAGAAAACTATCAGCTTTGTGTCGCTGAAATTCGTCAGTGAATAATGTTTAGCTGCAAAAAAAGAGACAAAGCTTTTCGTTTGCGCCTACCAGGACACAAGAGCACCAACACAAGGAGAAAACAACAATTTATACTTGTATGTGAAGAGACTGCTGGCTGGTTGGCAAGTGGACCCGGGGGATTGATAGAGGCACCAGTCATGGCAATTGACAGTTAACTGCCGAGCATTTATTTTGAAATTTAAATCAGGCAGCTTGACCCTGATTGGTCATGGCGTCGCCCTGAGGAATGAGTCAGCGAATGGCTGTCACTTATTTTTTTTTTTAGCTGCACTCTCTTCACGTACGGTATAAATTGTTGTTTTCCCCTTGTATTTGGAGGGTCAGTGCTGAGGGAGCGCCACACTGTCGGAGGGTCAGTACTGAGGGAGCGCCGCACTGTCGGAGGGTCTGTACTGAGGGAGTACCGCACTGTCGGATGGTCAGTACTGAGGGAGTGTCACACTGTCAGAGGCGCCGTCTTTTGGATGAGACATTAAACTGAGGCCCCTGCCTGCCCACTCATGGCCACTATCGGATGGAGAGCAGGAGAAGAAGGTCACCCTCAGTGGCGTGGGGTGGTGGGGTGGATGCGTGGGGGTGGTTCCACCTTCCTCCCTTGGGCAACCCCGGCCAAACCCCCATTTGCCGTTTGTGGGATCTTGCTGTGCGCAAGCTCAGTGACCAGCCCCACCCGCCCCCCCCGCCACCCCCCTCTTCCCGGCAGCATGTTGTCAACGCTACACCGCTATGTAAATGAACGTTCATTTGTAGGCTAACGCCATTTTGTTTTTGGCAAACTTTCGCCCCCCCACCCGCCCTTTTCCTCATGACGTGGGTGTCCCTCGAAACCTCTTCCTTGAACCCCAAAGCCTCTGAGCGTCTTGTGCCGTGAGCTATCTATAGGCTAATTGGCGGGAGAGAACGTGATGAGATTCCACAGCGAGTCATGTGACCTTAAACGAAGGGACTTAAAGGGACCATCCTGCTCAATGCAGCAGGAGGAAGCAACTGGGGCCTTGGAATGTTCCAATATTATCTGTAGCTCCCTTGGCGAATACGCGGTGTCACTTAGCACCGTCGTGGGTCCTTCGCATGGGGCAGGGAGCCCAGTTTGCGCTGGACGAGCCACTCGTGGTCCCTTCTGGGTCACTAACGCCCCCTTTAGGGGAGGTAAATCTGCCGTCCTTACCCAGTCTGGCCTACATGTGACTCCAGACCCCCACAGCCACATGCGGTTGACTCTTAACTGCCCCCTCTGGAAATAGCCGAGCGAGCCTCCCAGCTCAAGGGGGCAATTAGGGAGTGCCACAGTGCGGCGCTCCCTCAATACTGACCCTCCGACAGTGCGGCGCTCCCTCAGGACTGACCCTCCGACAGTGCGGCGCTCCCTCAGTAATGACCCTCCCACAGTGGGGGGGTTGTGGGGGAGAAGAGGGAAATTGGCGGCAAAATAAATCGGTGGAGGGGGGGTGGGTGGTGGCACGATGAGGGTGAAGGGGCACAGATAGCTGGCGTGGGGGCCACACGGGAGCGGGACCTCACCTGTCCTGTTCAACCGCGAAACGCAGGAACAGCAGGAGGCCATTCAGCCCCTCGAGCTTGTTGCCCCACTCCACGAAATCGTGGCTGACGCGCGTCCAACTCCATCTACCCGTCTTTCGTAACCTTTTTAGTCAGCAGCGGCCTGTCAGGCTCAGGTTTGAGGTGGGCCATTGACCCAACATCAACTGCCCCTTTGCGGAGGGGAGTTCCGAACTGACACTCTATGTCTCTCCATCCTAACGGTGCGGAGCCCGAGAGTGCTCACAGTAACTCCAGCTGTGGCCCAGCCAGGGTTCTGCACAGCTGCAGCGCGGCGTCTAGCATTCCAGGGCCAGGATGTTATGGCCCCCACCAGCGGTGTGTCTCCCCACCCACCCCACTCACCAGCAACCCCACCCCCAGCGCATGCGCCAAGCCATTTAAACCTCCGTTCAGTTCGGCGGGAACATAACATCTCATCGTGGGAGAGGGGTCGTCAAATCCTGGCTCGGTTCTCTAGATTGAAAGGCTGATTCCATAGAAACCGTAGAAACCATGGATAAGTTACAGCACAGAAGGAGGCCATTCGGCCCATCTTGTCCATGCCAGCCCGAGGACACCCAGGTGCCCTTTCTAATCCCACCTTCCTGCACCCGGCCCATAACCCTGCAGCTTACAGCACTTTAGGTGCAGATCCAGGTACTTTTTAAAAAAGAGTTTAGAGTTTCTGCCTCTACCACCAACTTGGGCAGCGAATTCCAGACACCCACTACCTTCTGCCCAAAAAAGTTCTTCCTCATGTCCCCCCGACACCTTCTGCCACTTATCTTGAACCTATGTCCCCTGATTCTAGAATTCTCCACCAAGGGAAACAATTTTATCCTGTCCGCTCTATTTATTCCCCTCATAATTTTGTACACCTATGAGCCTATTATTTCCATTAGCCTTTTAAATTATATTCTGTAACCTGACCATAAAATTTATGTATGTACGTGAACCCCGAACTCCCCTTGGATCTCAGCTATTTCTAGGTCTCACCATTTAGGACGAATCCAGTTTTTAGTGTCAGGTAGATGACTTCCCATTTGCCTACACTGAAATCCACTTTCTACAGTTTTCCCCATTCACTTGGTCTATTAACATCTAACCCTTTGTAATGTTTATCCTGCATCACGATGTGTTCTAATATCAACAACGTCAGTTTTAAGGAGCGTCTTTAAGGATGATTGAGAGAGACAGAGAGAGAGAGAGGGGTGTAGAGGTTTAGGGAGGGAATTCCAGAGCTCATGGCCCCCCCCCAGGCAGCTGAAGGCACGGCCGCCAATGGTGGAGCGATAGGAATCGAGGGATGGGCAAGAGGCCGGAATTGGAGGAGCACAGAGATCTCGGAGGGTTGTAGGGGCTGGAGGAGGTTACAGAGATAGGGAGGGTTGTGGGGGCTGGAGGAGGTTACAGAGATAGGGAGGGGTGTAGTGGCTGGAGGAGGTTACAGAGATAGGGAGGGGTGTAGGGGCTGGAAGAGGTTACAGAGATAGGGAGGGGTGTGGGGGCTGGAGGAGGTTACAGAGATAGGGAGGGGTGTAGGGGCTGGAGGGGGTTACAGAGATAGGGAGGGGTGTAGGGTCTGGAGGAGGTTACAGAGATAGGGAGGGTTGTAGGGGCTGGAGGAGGTTACAGAGATAGGGAGGGGTGTAGGGGGTGGAGGAGGTTACAGAGATAGGGAGGGACTCAAGGAGGCTTTGGAAAACCCGGATGGAGAATTTTACAATGGAGGAGTTGGGGACTGGGAACCAACGTAGGGAGCCTGAGGGGGGTGGGTGATGGGTGAACGGGAGTGGGGAGGTGAGTTCTGGACATGTCTAAGTGGGATGGGACTCCCCTCACGGGTAAGGTACGAAGGGTTCGGCGCTGGTTGTCGGTTCAGGGTGGAATTTTTTTGTGTCTTTCATCGTCACCCTGTTTCCCAGCACTGACTTCCCTCTGCTGACACACCGAAATAGACACTGAGTCACACTGTTTTGCTGAGACACCCACATAGACTGACACCTGGAACGATCGAGGACCTCGGTGTGTCTGAAGTAAGAGAAATAACAGAAAGAAAGCGCAGCTTCTTTCGATTGAAGTTGGGTATTTTCAAAGACTGCCTGTGATCCAGGGCTTTATAGATAGAGGCATTGGGTACAGAAGCACTTAGGTTATGGTAAACCTTTACAATTCACGTTAGGCCTCAGCCGATAGCGGGCCCCGCACTTTAGGAAGGATGTTGAGGCCCTCATAGAGGCTGCGGGAGGGAGATTTACCCAGAATGGGACCAGGGATGAGGGACTTCAGTCCGTGTGGAGAGACTGGGATTGTTCTCCTCAGAGCGGAGAAGGTTAAGGGGGAGATTGAATTGAGGCGTTCGGAATCAGGAAGGGGTTTGGACAGAGTAAATGAGGAGAAACTGTTTCCACTGGGCCGGAGGGTCGGTAACCAGAGGGGACACAGATTGAAGAGAATTGGGGAAAGAACCAGAGGGGGAGATGAGGAGAATTTTTATTTTTGACACAGCGAATTGTTGTGATCTGGAAGGCGCTGCCTGAAAGGGCGGTGGAAGCAGATTCAATAGGAACTTTCAAAAGGGGGGGAATCGGGTAAATACCTGAAGGAATAGAATTGCAGGGGGGAAAGAGTGGAGGGAGAGTAGAGCGGGGGGAGCTCATTGGATAGCTCTTTCATAGAATGTGTGATGGGCTGAAAGGTCTCTTTCTCTGCTGCATGTCTCTTTGATGGCGACACTTCTTTTTGAAAAGAAATATCACAAACAATCGTCGCAGAGGCCTCTTGGCCTGTTGTACCTCTTCGAGCTCCCTATCAGGGGACTGTCTGCTCTCACCCCTTTCCTCTGCACACTCGAATACGTTTTGCCAAATCTTACCCAAGTTTCCCCTCCAGTAGCTGGGTCACGAGGCCCTTGTGTGATGGACTCCACATCCTAATAACTCTTTGTTGGAAAAATTCTTACAAACGTCCTCCGTTAAAGTTTATATCCCTTGCTGAACACTGGTAGTAATGTAAAAGTACTAGTCATAGTCCACAAGGGACTGTAGGCCTCTCTCTCCATTAGAGAGTGGTGGGTTACTGATCACTAGTCCAAGCTGGTATGTACTGTGACATGGCTGTTGTAGTCTGGAGCTATAGATGGTGATGGGAGAGGCTCCCACTGCTCATTCCATCACTTGGCTGACCAGGAATCTCTCCCACTCTTACCACCTCTTGCCAGGTTTGGAAGGATTTGGCCACATCATGGACACACCTTGCTTGGCTTCCTCAGGCAGGACTTGAACTCAGACTGTCTGGGTTAGAGGCAGGGGGCACTATTCCCTGCGCCACAAGACCTCCCTGTTAGCTGGTGACACGCGGTTATATAGCTACACGGCAGGCCTCCAAGACCTACCTGGGTTGGCATGGGGATTCCTTTTGTTGGCATCATCCTACACCACGCTCTTGCCATTTAACCAGGGTGTGGTGGCATTGGCACTGGGCTAGTGTTCCAGAGACCCAGGGTATTACTCAGCAAACATGGGTTCGAATCCCACTCTGGCAGAGGGAGAAATTTGCATTCAATATAAGACCTGGAATTAAAAATCCAACAATGACCATGAAACGATTGTCATAAAAACCCCATCTGGGTCACTAATGCCCCTTTTAGGGGAGGGAAATCTGCTGTCCTTACCCGGTCTGGCCTACATGTGACTCCAGACCCCACAGCACATGTGGTTGACTCTTAAATGCCCCTCTGAAATGGCCAAGCAAGGCCACTCGGTTCTCGAGGGGCAGTTAGGGATGGGCAGTAAATGCCGGCCAAGCCAGTGATGCCCCCATCCCATGAACGAATAAAAAAAACCAACCAAGCTAACTATCCACCCCCCGCCCCCCCCACCCAATGATAACAATCTCTCACGGATAAACCTTTATAATCACGGGGTCCCCTTAACTCCTTAACCGCACTGCCCTCGCTTTAATAAATTCTCATCAGCGCTCGATCCCCAGAAATCTGCCTTTTCCCATCGCTCCGATATCCGTTTAGATGGGAACATGTTCTTGTAACATTCCCCGGCCAAGGGAGCTAGAGGGGTGAGCTTGGGCAGATGAACGGATTTTTTAATGGGATCTAGAAGGATGGGTTTGGGAGCTAGAGCGACGAGTATCCAAGAATGTAAGAAACAGGAGCAGGCCATTCAGCCCCTCGAACCTGCTCCCCCATTCAATAAGATCATGACTGACCTTCTATCTCAAAACCATTTTCCCGCACTATATCCCCATGTCTTTGATTCTCTTCGCCTCCCAATGACTATCGGTCTTGAATCTACTCAACGACTGAACACCCACAAGGCTGGCCCTTCTCCGTCAACCCATTTCCCCCTTCATTCCCCTTAGCTCCCGGAGAGGCCATAAATCTGTCCATATCCCCAGCCTTAAACGTGTTCAATGACGGAGCACCCCCCAACCCTCCAGGGGTGGAGAATTGCAAAGATTCACAAACCCCCCCAAGCCGAGCGGAGAAATTTCTCCTCATGTCAGTCCAAGATAGCCGACCCCTTATCCTGAGACCAGGCCCCTGCGTTGTAGACTCTCCAGCCAGGGAGTGGTGGTGGGGAGAGGGGTGGGTGGGGGGGGTGGGGGGGGTAACGGGTGGAAAACGTCCTCCCAGCATCAACCCTGCCAAACCCTCTCGGAACCTTTATATATTTCAACGAGGTCCCCCTCTCATTCTTCTAAACTCCAGAGAATATCGGCCCATTCTACTTGGTCTCTCCGCACAGCGACAACTCTTTCATCACCGGGATCAGTCTAGTGATTGTTTTTCTCGCCTCCCTTCTGAGACAGGTATCCATTCGTAGGACTCAGGAGCAGGAGGAGGCCATTCAGCCCTTCTCCCTGCTCCGCCATTCCAGTCAGATCGTGGCTGATCTGATCGTGGTCTTGACCCCCACTTTCCAGCCTGCTCACCACCAGCAACCACTCCCCTCCCTAACCACCCCCTTGCCGATCAGATATCTGTCCAACTCGGCCTTGAGCATACCCAATGAGCCATCCTCCACTGCTCCCGGTGAATCCTGGGAATCCCACAGAGGAACGACCCTCTGAGAGAAAGAAATTCCTCCTCATCTCCGTCTTCAATGGGTAAGCCCTTATTTGGAAGGTGACCTGGAAATGGAAGCCAAAAGTGCGTAGCGCTGAATGTATGGTCTCGTCAAAACCCCACATAGATGGGGGCGAGACCCCTTATGCATGCTCCTTGACATAAGGGATAACATTTACCGTTCACCCTCCTAATCGCTTGCTGCTTCCGCTAGTTAACTTTCATCGATTCAAGGTCAGCTCAGTTGAGAGGTACCTGCACCTCCACCTGAAGTGCTGTAAGCCACTAGCACAACGGACCGATCAAAATGGATAACTTCACCCTTCCTCAGGTCACACTCCCATCTCTCCCCTTCTTGCCCACGAGGGTCGCGGGATCGTTCTGGCGCAGGAGGAGGGCATTCAGCCCATCGCCTCTGCACGGGCTCTCCCGAATGAGCAATTCAGTGCCTCCTCCCCATAGCCCTGTGCACTCTCCCTTTTCAGGTGACCGTCTAACCCCCTGCTGAGACCTTCAGTTGGACCTGCCTCCCCCACACCCTCAGGCAGCGCATTCCAGACCCTCAGCACTCGCTGCGTAAAAAGGTCATGTCACTTTGCCTTCTTCCGCCGGTTACGTTAAACCTGTGCCCTCCCGTTCTCGATCCTTTCACAAGGGGGAACAGCTCTGCCATATCATGTGAGCCACTTTCCTTTCCGATTCACAGCAGTGGGTATATCTTTCAATAGTTGAAGCCTGCCCACTCCCTACCTCACCCAGAAGGAAAAGGGCTTCCTTCAATCAATTTAGACACTCATCCTGGGGGTTATCGTTGACCAGAAACTGAACTGGACCAGCCATATAAATACTGTGGCTCCAAGAGCAGGTCAGAGGCTGGGAATCCTGCAGTGAGTAACTCACCTCCTGACTCCCCAAAGCGTGTCCACCATCTACAAGGCACAAGTCAGGAGTGTGATGGAATACTCCCCACTTGCCTGGATGAGTGCAGCTCCCACAACACTCAAGAAGCTCAACACCATCCAGGACAAAGCAGCCCCGCTTGATCGGCACCCCATCCACAAACATTCACTCCCTCCACCACCGACACACAGTAGCAGCAGTGTGTGTACCATCTACAAGATGCACTGCAGCAACTCACCAAGGCTCCTTCGACAGCACCTTCCAAACCCACGACCTCTACCATCTAGAATGACAAGGGCAGCAGATACATGGGAACACCACCACCTGCAAGTTCCCCTCCAAGCCACTCACCACCCTGACTTGGAAATATATCGGCCGTTCCTTCACTGTCACTGGGTCAAAATCCTGGAACTCCCTCCCTAACAGCACGGTGGGTGTACCTACACCACACGGGACTGCAGCGGCTCAAGGAGGCAACTCACCCACCACCTTCTCAAGGGGGCAATTAGGGATGGGCAGTAAATGCTGGGCCCAGCCCAGCGACACCCACATCCCCATGAAAGCATAACTAATTTTTTTTAAACGTGGAGTTAGGTTACAGATCCCATTGGATAGCGGGGGACGCTCAATGGACTGATTGACCTCTTCCCAACTGTAATATTCATGAAATCTGGGGAAGGAATAGCTGAGCGAAGGGGAACTTCCTCATCGCCAGTGAAGATCTTTTTTCCAAATGGGGTAATAGCGGGGCGGTTGGGGTGGCGTTGCCTGTTCTGATGAACTCTGATTGACCTGCTCTATCTCTCGCCCTTTCTCTCTGTCTCTCCACGTGGGTCTTATCTCATTCGAAGATGAGTCTCACTTTCACACTGTCATAAGATCGAGAAGGTGTCAATCGAACCTGCTGTCGCTGGGCAAGGTGTCAGTTGCGCACTGTGGGGGATTTCTCAACCACCGCTCGAATTTTATTGTTAGCTCACTCCACCCTGGTTATTTACCTACCACCTCAGTTGCTCTTCGCTTGAGTTCACAAGTTCAAACCCCACGCCTTTCCCAGCGCGCAGTTTGAGAATTTCAGTTCCGTTTCGAAAACCTGGATAGAGCATCTCCGGTGTCTGTCGGTGACTAAGAGCCTGCGCCGTGGGCACCCTTGACTGTTGGAGGTGCCACCTTACGGGTGAGATGCTAAACCGAGGCCCTCTCAGGTGGATGTGAAAGGTCGCACAGTCCATGAAGGAGAGCCTGGGGTTGGGGGTTGGGGGTTGGGGTTGAGGGGGTGGGTGGTGGGGGTTGGTGGGGGGGGTTGCATTGCAAGTTCTCCCCAGTGCCTTTGGGGGCCAATATTTATCCCTCGCCCAACATCCCTCAGGATAAAACGGATTACCCGCCTCGTTGTCACGCTCCTGTCCGTGGGATCCTGCTGTGCGCTGATTGGCATTCCCCGCGTTACGCCAGCAACTGCCCTTTCCAAGGTGCGTTAGAACCATAGAAACCGTACAGTGCAGAAGGAGGCCATTCGGCCCATCTTGTCCATGCCAGCCCGAGGACACCCAGGTGCCCTTTCTAATCCCACCTTCCTGCACCCGGCCCATAGCCCTGCAGCTTACAGCACTTAAGGTGCAGATCCAGGTACTTTTTAAAAAAGAGTTTAAAGTTTCTGCCTTTACCACTAACATGGGCAGCGAAATCCAGACACCCACCACCCTCTGTGTAAAAAAGTTCTTCCTCATGTCCCCTCTACACCTTCTGCCACTTATCTTGAATCTATGTCCCACTTCGATGGCCGTAAGGCACCTATGGGGTGGGGTGGAGGGGAGGGGGGTGGGGGGGGGGTGGCGTCCAGGAGGTGTTGACAGGAGCTAGAGAAATGCAAGTCCTTTCTTTCGATGCGTGTTGAAGGGGAGAATCCCTCGGAGGGATAAGGGGCTACACTGACGTGGAGAGAGCTGGGGAAGCCGAGATCGTTCACCTTCGATCGGAGGGGGCTAGGGACGGATTTAAATCAAGGCATCCAAAATCGCGAGGGGCTTTGAGATGGAGCTTAGGAAAGGAATGGTTCCCGCTGGCTGAATCTTCACCAACCAGTGAGGTGCCGGTTTAAGGTGATTTCTCAAAGAGCCAAAGATGACCATGAGGGTGAATTGACAGAAATTCTCTCTCTGTTTTTTTAACCCACTGTTCAGAGTCACGTGCAGATAAAACAGCCCCTTTCGCAAGTCAACAGAACCCAAACTGAGCTCCACCTTGATGTTGTGGCCCATGTCTCCCAGGAGTGGGCAATAATGCCATAAAAGTTCAAACCCAATTTTGGGGGTCGTGCCTAGAGGGAGGGAATTGAGAGGCAGGGAAGTGATGTTAAATGCGCCTCAGGGCTTGGTTGGACTGCGCTTTGAGTTATCGTGCGCCATCCTGGTCTCCATATTATAAAAAGGATGCTGAGATACCTTATTCCTTCATGGGGACGTGGATGTCGCTGGCAAGGCCGGCATTTGTTGCCCATCCCTAATTGCCCCCTTGAACTGAGTGGTCTCGCTGGGCCATTTCAGAGGGGCAGTGAAGAGTCAACTATTTTGCTGTGGGGTCTGGAGTCACGTGTAGGCCAGACCGGGTAAGGAGGGTAGATTTCCCTTCCCTAAAGGGACATTAGTGACCCAGATGGGGTTTTAACAACAATCCATGATGGTTGCCATGGTCACCGTCACTGAGACTCGCTTTTCAATTCCAGATTTTATTCATTGAGTTTAAATTCCACCAGCTGCCGTGGTGGGATTTGAACCTGTGTCCCCAGAGCATTAGCCCGGGCCTTTAGTTTACTAAATCTGTGACCCAATTACCTCTACACCACCATCTCCCCGGGAGGGTGTGAACGAGATTCACAAGGACGATACCAGAACTAAGAGTTCTAACTATCAGGAAAGATCGAACAGGCCGGGTCTCTTATCTCTAGAAAAGAGGAGGCTGAGGGGGTGACCTGATCGAGGTCTTTAAAATTCTGGAAGAGTTTCGATAGGGTCGACGGAGAGAAAATGTTTTCACTTGTGGTGGAGACCAGAACTAGGGGGAGCCGTCAACATAAGACAGTCACCGATAAATCCGATGGGGAATTCAGGAGAAACCCAGAGAGTGGGAAGAATATGGGACTCACTTGCACAGGGAGTGGGGAGAATGTGGGACTCGCTCCCACGGGGAGTTGTCGAGGTGAATAGCAGAGATGGATTGAAGTGGGGGAAGCACACACACACACACACAAACACATACACACACAAACACCCAGACACAAACACACACACACACACACACACACACATAAACACACACACACATAAATGCGCACACACACAAACACACACAGAAACACACACACAAACATGCACACACACAAACGCACATGCACATACAAACACACACACAAACACACACACACATACACACATAAACACACACACATAAATGCGCACACACACACACAAACATACACACACACACACACACACACTCTCACACACACACACTCACACACAAACATGCACACACACACAAACACACACACACACACACACACACACACACGTAAACACACACACACATAAATGCGCACACATACATACACACACACACACACACACACACACACACACAATTAAGAGGGTTGTGATTGAAGAAACTGGTTCAGGACATGTTGTGATCCTGTCTCTGGTCGCGGGTTTCGAGCTTCTTTACCAAAGTGTGAGTTTGTTGACTCATCCTGCTTATGACGATTTAACACCCTCAACCCACAATATACACACACACACACAGACACACAGACACAGACACACGCACACAGACACAGACACACACAGACACAATTACACACACAGACACACACACACACACACAATTACACAAACACAGACACAGACACACACACACACAGACACAATTACACAGACACACAGACACACACACACACACACAATTACACACATGCACATACACACACAATTACACACATGCACATACACACACATACACACAAACACACATGCACACAGACATGCACACACACACACAATTACACACATGCACATACACGCACACAGACATGCACACACACACGCACACACGCACACATACAGACATGCACACACACATGCACACATACATACGCGCACACACACACACACACACACAGACATGCACACACACATGCACACACACACAGACATACACACACACGCACACGCACACACACAGGCATGCACACACGTACACAGACATGCACATACGCACGCACACACACACAGACATGCACATGCACACACACACACACACACGCACCCACACACAGACATGCACACACACACACACAGACATGCACATACACACGCACACACACACACACGCACACATGCATGCACACACACACAATTACTCACATGCACACATACATGCACACACAGACACATGCACAATTACACACATGCACACATACATGCACACACACACACAATTACACACACACATACACACACACACACACAATTACACACACACACACACACACACACACACAATTACACACACACACACACACACAGACGCTGCATTACTTGTTATTGAGTGATTTAAGACGCTGAGGGGATTTGATAAGGTGAATACCCAGAGGGAGTTTCTTCTTGTCAGGGAGACTAAAACTAGGAAACAGAGTTTAAAAATAAGAGGTCTCTCCCTTTTAAGATAGAGATGAGGAGAAATGTGTTCTCGCATTTGGCCGTTAGTGTGTGGAATTCTCTTCTGCAGAGAGCAGTGGAGGCTGAGTCATTGAATTTTATTTCTGATAGACAAGGAAATCAGGGGTTATGGGTGCAGACAGGAAAGTGGAGCTGATACCACAGTCACGATCTTATTGAATGGCGCAGCAGCTCCAAGGGCCGAATAGCTTGTTCCTGCTCCTATGGTCCTACAGGGCTAGCCCACGCTGTGAGAGGACTAACTGCAACTTGTCTAGACGCCCAATCGGAACAGCCAGAGAGGAGATATTGGGGTCGAGGCACCGGGAGTGTGAGTAGTGTGTGTTCTTGAACTCGGGAGTGTGAGTGTGTGTTCATTGCACTCGGGAGGGTGAGTGTGTGTTCACTGAACTCGGGAGGGTGAGTGTGTTTTCACTGAACTCGGGAGGGTGAGTGTGTGTTCACTGAACTCGGGAGGGTGAGTGTGCGTTCACTGAACTCGGGAGGGTGAGTGTGTTTTCACTGAACTCGGGAGGGTGAGTGTGTGTTCACTGAACTCGGGAGGGTGAGTGTGCGTTCACTGAACTCGGGAGGGTGAGTGTGCCTTCACTGAACTCGGAAGGGTGAGTGTGTGTTCTTGAACTCTGGAGTGTGAGTGTGTGTTCACTGAACTCAGGAGGGTGAGTGTGTGTTCACTGAACTCAGGAGGGTGAGTGTGTGTTCACTGAACTCGGGAGGGTGAGTGCGTGTTCACTGAACTAGGGAGTATGAGTGTGTGTTTTTGAACTCTGGAGTGTGAGTGTGTGTTCACTGAACTAGGGGGTGCGAGTGTGTGTTCACTGAATTCAGGAGTGTGAGTGTGTGTGTTCACTGTACCCGGGGGTGTGAGTGTGTGTGTTCACTGCACCCGGGGGTGTGAGCGTGTGTGTTCACTGCACCCGGGGGTGTGAGCGTGTGTGTTCGCTGCACCCGGGGGGTGTGAGTGTGTGTGTTCACTGCACCCGGGGGGTGTGAGTGTGTGTGTTCACTGCACCCGGGGGGTGTGAGCATGTGTGTTCACTGCACCCGGGGGGTGTGAGCGTGCATGTTCACTGAACTCGGGAGGGTGAGTGTGTGTTCACTGAATTCAGGAGTGTGAGTGTGTGTTCACTGCACCCGGGGGTGTGAGTGTGTGTGTTCACTGCACCCGGGGGTGTGAGTGTGTGTGTTCACTGCACCCGGGGGGTGTGAGCGTGTGTGTTCATTGCACCTGGGAGTGTGAACATGTGTGTTCACTGAACTCGGGAGGGTGAGTGTGTGTTCACTGAATTCAGGAGTGTGAGTGTGTGTTCACTGCACCCGGGGGTGTGAGTGTGTGTGTTCGCTGCACCTGGGGGGTGTGAGTGTGTGTGTTCACTGCACCCGGGGGTGTGAGTGTGTGTGTTCACTGCACCCGGGGGGTGTGAGTGTGTGTGTTCACTGCACCCGGGGGTGTGAGTGTGTGTGTTCGCTGCACCCGGGGGTGTGAGTATGTGTGTTCACTGCACCCGGGGGGTGTGAGTGTGTGTGTTCGCTGCACCCGGGGGTGTGAGTGTGTGTGTTCACTGCACCCGGGGGGTGTGAGTGTGTGTGTTCACTGCACCCGGGGGTATGAGTGCTGTGCTTCCTTCTGAACTCGCCTGTCTTCGTTCCATCGCATTGTTGCCCTTTAGGCTCCCAGTGTCCACGACTGGACCACATTGTCCGCACCGTGCTGTCTGCCTATAGGCATCCCACCTCCTCCTGAGGCCTTGCACTGTGGCTGCACCCACAGTTGCCTCAACCCCCACAGCTCAGAGCTGGAGGGTCTGGTGTGAGAATTGTGTTTGAGGGAGTTGCAGGAAGTCGTGCCGGGCCTTGGGGTTAGAGCTGAGAGAACATTCTGCTCACAGATTTCCATCTCTAAGAACACCCCCCCCCCCACCCCACCCCCTCCACCGCTGGCAGCAAAAGCCATCCCTCCTTCTCAAGCAGGAAAGCGGACATTTGAATGCTCCCACCCACGTCTTACACCACAGGCTTAGTGTTTCTTGTCAAAATCTCTCCCCTCCCACCTATGAGAACCTTGTTTCATGGGCTGCCCACTCTCTGCAGCACCCAGCGTTTTATCACCGCTATCAGGTGTGTCAGGGCTGATAGGCATCTGGGCAGTGCTGAGGGTTGGAGAGACCTTTCAAAAGCCTCCCTTTCTCATAGTCTGCATCGCCAGCCTGGTTCGCACCCCTCTCGCTGTTCGGGTTGAATATACAGCTCCACACCTCCGCGCATCAGCTGCTAAAATTCTCCACCAAGTGCTTCAATTACCTTCAGGAGATCATTGGTGGAAGATAAGAAATGGTACCCGGGACCAAACCATTTGACATTGGGGCTGGTCCTTCCCCATCTCAACTCTCCTTCCCACCTTCACTCCCCTTAATCCCCTTGAGGGACCCAAAATAAGTCTTGTCCACAGCCCCAGCCTTCAAATGTCCAAGTGGCCGGAGCGACCACAGCTCTCCGAGGTAGAGAAGGCCAAGAGACCCACAGAACCTCCGCCGTGAAGCAATTTCTTCCCCCACCCACCCCCGCCTCAGCCCAAAATGGCCAACCCCTTATCCCGAGACTGTGCCTCTCCCCCCCTCCCCCCTCCCCCGCCGTGTTCCAGGCTCCCCAGCCGGGTGGAAACAACCTCTCCCTATCCACCCCGTCCACGTCCCTCTTAATCTCGTACACCCTCGATCAGCTCGCACCCGCCCCCTCAGTCTTCTCTGCTCCGACGAAAGTATTCACTTCTCCATTATTGATGAGCCACCTAGGCCTCAGGCTCTTTCCCGCATGCCAGCCAATGTCAAGCGCCTTCGTTGCCTTGACGATTTCAGCGAGATCGCCTCTGGCTCTCCGAGACCCCCGACTTACTCAGCCTCTCACCGCCAGGAGCCGACCATCGCTGTGCCACCTCCATTCAGGCGTGCGGGAAAGAGCCTGAGGCCTAGGTGGCGCACCAAAATGGAGAAGTGAATACTTTCGTCGGAGAAGCGAAGACTGAGGGGGCGACCTGATCGAGGTGTACAAGATTATGAGGGGCGTGGACAGGGTGGATAGGGAGCAGCTGTTCCCCTTAGTTGAAGGGTCAGTCACAAGGGGACATAAGTTCAAGGTGAGGGGCAGGAGGTTTAGGGGGGGATGTGAGGAACAGCTTTTTTACCCAGAGGGTGGTGAGGGTCTGGAATGCGCTGCCTGGGAGGGTGGTGGAGACGGGTTACCTCACATCCTTTAAAAAGTACCTGGATGAGCACTTGGCACCTCATTACATTCAAGGCTATGGGCCAAGTGCTGGTAAATGGGATTAGGGAGGTGGGTCAGGAGTTTCTCATGTGTTGATGGGCCGAAGGGCCTCTTCTGCACTATGTGATTCTGTGATTCTGTGATAGGCCCAGGCATATTCAGGGCCAGGCTCCTATGTCAAGCACGTCAGTGTTCGACACATTGCTCAGGGCAAGGCAGAGGCAGCTTTTGATGTGTAGCTTGGAACATAGGACCAGGAGGAGGCCCTTCAGCCCCTTGAGCCTATCTCACCAGGGCGGGAGTGGAAGGTAGCATAGCGGTAAAGTTACTGGACTCGTCTGCTGGAGGCCCCTGTGACCTGCTAGGGGGTGGGGGGGTGGATTTAAGATTCAATTCCGGAATAAAACGTGGGCCTCGTCGATAATCGTGAAGCCTTAAAACCCTCATTTGGTTTCACTGATGAAGGAAGGGAAATCTGCTGTCCTTACCCGGTCTGGCCTACACGTGACTCCAAGCCCACGTGACTCTTAACTGCCCCCCTGAAATGGCCCAGCAAGGCCACTCATCGCAAGGGGCAATTAGGGAAGGGCAACAAATGCCAGTGTTGCCTAAATTCCATGGCTGAAGAGAAACAAAGATTAGATCAGGGCTAATCTGTACCTTAACTCCATCCACCCAGCTTGGTTCCATAACCTTTAACGCCCCCACCCCCACCGACCCAACAGCTATCTATCCATCTCAGTTTTGACATTTCCAATTGCGCCCACCCCCCAACGCCACCCAACCTGCACCCCCTCAAGTCCCAACAGCTTTTTGGAGGTGAGAGTTCCAGATTCCACCCCCCCCACCCTCCCCTCCCCCCACTGTGTGTGTGTGTGTGTGTGTGTGTGTGTGTGTGTGTGTGTGTGTGAGGTGCTTCCTGACATCACCGCTGAATGGCCTGGCTCCCATTTTAAGGTTCTGCCCTCCTTGTTCTGGACACTCTCCCCCCCACCCCCCCCACCACCAGAGGAAACAGTTTCCCTCTATCAACCTGATAGAATTCTTTAATCATCTTAAACCCCCTCGATTCAATCACCCCTTCATCTTCCACACTCGAGGGGATACAAGCTGAGTCTGTGTGTGTGTGAGACCCGCCCTCGGAGTTTAACCCTTTCAGCCTCGGGATGGTTCTGGTCAATCTGTGCTGTACCCCATCTAAGGACTAATATATCCTTCCTGAGGTGCGGGGCCCTTGCTGTACCTGCCCTGGGAGTGTTTGATGGGGACAGTGTAGAGGGAGATTTACTCTGTATCTAACCCCGTGCTGTACCTGTCCCGGGGGTGTTTGATGGGGAAGGTGTCGAGGGAGCTTTTTTCTGTTTCTAACTCTTGCAGTAGCTGCTGGGGAAATTAGATGTTTTCTATAACTCACTGATTCGTTGTTGCTCTGAACCTTGCTAGGGACAGCTAAGGAAACATTGCATGTTGCACCCCACAGTTTCACTAAAAAAACCACACGTGTGGTGTGAGTGCAGTTTCACATTTAGATAATGCCTCTGCTCAGTTCTGTGGGAGGCTCTGGCGTATTTTAGAAAGGTAAAGAATTAACCAGTGAAAGCTTTGTGCTGAGTAACACGATATCAGGTCTGCCAGCAATCATAGCTGATTTTATTCAGCCCCTCAGGTCCTTGAGGTGTTTATATCTCTGGACAGGCAGGATGAAATCTTCCCCCTCCCCTGTCTCGTCCTACTTCACATGAACCTGCTTCCGTCCAATGTCGATGCCGGGCCGATTAAAACGCAACCCAGTTTGGCTCTCTTTTCACTCAGAGAGGAGGAAGTCGGGTCAAGTCACAGTGAGGATCTTCTTCCTGGATTAGGAGTCAGCGCATCAACAGGGCAGAGAAGAGGGGTGACTGATTAAACTACGCTTTACTCTGTATCTAACCCCGTGCTGTACCTGTCCTGGGAGTGTTTGATGGGGACAGTGTAGAGGGAGCTTTACTCTGTATCTAACCCCATGCTGTACCTGTCCTGGGGGTGTTTGATGGGGACAGTGTAGAGGGAGCTTTACTCTGTACCTAACCCGTGCTGTACCTGCCCTGGGAGTATTTGATGGAGACAGTGTAGAGAGAGCTTTACTCTGTATCTAATCCCGTGCTGTACCTGTCCTGGGAGTGTTTGATGGGGACAATGTAGAGGGTTTTTGAGCGGGTCAGTCCTCAATAGTTTACAGAGTTTGCCTTTTGTTCTGTGATTCTCTTACCCTCATCTTCAAAATTCTCAGTTGCCTCCCCTAAGCCCCCAGCACATTGGGTGGAGCCGGAGACCTCCCCTCACGGCTGAGTCGCTGGCGGCTTGCCAACTCAGGTTGGCTGTATTAACGGAGGCCTCTTCACCTCACCTCTCACCTCTGACCCCCTGCCTCCCGCGCTGCCCTGCCATTGGTCCCTTGACACCTCTGCTCCATCTGCGGCCCAACACCCTGCCTCTCGGCCAATCAGGGAGCGAGTGGCCTCCCCGCCAGCGGACTGGACAGACCCACGGCCACCCATCTAATGACCTGGTTCTCCTCCATCGCCGCCATTTTTAAGATGGGTGCCCACTGAGAATGGGGAGAGTGTTGGCTCGGGTCGGGGGGGTGGTGGTGAAGTAAGACATGGAATTGTTTTTTTTTAAAAGCGCCTCGGACAGAGTTCACAGAGATGAACCTCTCGTTATTGGAGACTATAGCAGAATGGCAGCGCTTTGCTTTACTCGGTGAGTGAGGGGAGTTGGAACGTGCTATGGGCTTGCGAGTATCTGCACTCTTGTTGGACCCAGGCCAGTGTCAGAATCCACCTTTGACCACCAGCTTAGCACAGAGCGGACATCTCTCTCTCTCTCTGCACTCAGGAGCGTCACGTTTAGAGGGAGACAGTGGCATGGTAGTAACATGAGTGGTCTGGGAACCTATACACCAAGGCTAATCCTCTGGGGAAGCAAATACAGGAACAGAAATACTTGGAAAAACTCAGCAGGTCTGGCAGCATCTGGTGGGTCACTAATGCCCCTTTAGGGAAGGGAAATCTGCCGTCCTTACCCGGTCTGGCCTACACGTGACTCCAGACCCCACAGCCCATGTGGTCAACTCTTAACTGCGCCCCCACCGCCCCCCCCGAAATGGGCGAGCGAGCCCACTCAGGTCAAGGGTCAATTAGGGAGGGGCAACCAAAGCCGGCCTTGCCAGCGAGGCTCACGTCCCATGAAAGAATAGAGAGTGATGACATACAGAATTAACACAGGAAATCCAGCAAGGTGCAGTCTATTTTTAATTTTTGCTTTGGTCACGCTTTGCGAGACGTTTTGGCACCTCCACCAATACATCTAATTCGATGAAGATTTGCTCTGATAAGCTGCAACTTATCAACTGATTGAGCACTTGAACTCTCTGTGACCCCCTTCATTCACAATTACACTTTCTTCAGCCCAATTCTCGCCACAAAAAAATCGCAGCCTGGGTTCTCCGCATTGTTCCCGACGGCTTTTCAGTTGACGGGATAAGGACAGAATTGCACCTCGGGGTGCCCAGTGGTGTGGGTGGCATAAGCACCAACAGTGCACTCACTCACCAACTCCCAACACTTGGGAGCAGAATCCAGGCTCCCTCAGTACTCACCCTCTGACAGCGCGGCACTCCCTCAGTACTGACCCTCTGACAGTGCGGCGCTCCCTCAGTACTGACCCTCTGACATTGTGGCGCTCCCTCAGTACTCACCCTCTGACAGTGCGGCGCTCCCTCAGTACTCACCCTCTGACAGTGCGGCGCTCCCTCAGTACTGACCCTCCGACAGTGCGGCACTCCCTCAGTACTCACCCTCTGACAGTGCAGCGCTCCCTCAGTACTCACCCTCTGACAGTGCGGCGCTCCCTCAGTACTGACCCTCTGACAGTGCGGCACTCTCTCAGTACTGACCCTCTGACAGTGCGGCACTCCCTCAGTACTGACCCTCCGACAGTGCAGCACTCCCTCAGTACTGACCCTCTGACAGTGCGGCACTCCCTCAGTACTCACCCTCTGACAGTGCGGCACTCCCTCAGTACTCACCCTCTGACAGTGCGGCACTCCCTCAGTACTCACCCTCTGACAGTGCGGCACTCCCTCAGTACTGACCCTCTGACAGTGCGGCGCTCCCTCAGTACTCACCCTCTGACAGTGCGGCGCTCCCTCAGTACTCACCCTCTGACAGTGCGGCGCTCCCTCAGTACTCACCCTCTGACAGTGCGGCACTCCCTCAGTACTGACCCTCTGACAGTGCGGCACTCCCTCAGTACTCACCCTCTGACAGTGTGGCACTCCCTCAGTACTCACCCTCTGACAGTGCGGCACTCCCTCAGTACTGACCCTCTGACAGTGCGGCACTCCCTCAGTACTGACCCTCTGACAGTGCGGCACTCCCTCAGTACTCACCCTCTGACAGTGCGGCGCTCCCTCAGCACTGACCCTCTGACAGTGCAGCACTCCCTCAGTACTGACCCTCCGACAGTACGGCGCTCCCTCAGTACTGACCCTCCGACAGTACGGCGCTCCCTCAGTGCTGGGACTTGTGTGTTAGCTTGGATTTTGTGTTTATGGTTCTGGAATGGGAACTCTATAAGCCATGACCTGCGGATTCGGAGGTATGAGAGCGACCCAGGGCTGACACTCAGCTGGATGGGGGAGGGGCAGTGGTTGGTGGTGGGTTTCTGGTTTGCACATCATCAGCCAGGCTGGGCGCCTGCTCCCTCCCCCCCTACTCCCCAAAGCGGCCAGGTGGGGGAAACCACAGAGGCTGACACTCCACACTCCCTCGTGTGGGGCAGAGAGAGTGGGTGGGGGTGTCAGCTGGTACTGAAGCACTGCCCCCAGTTTCTGTGTACGCTACATGTGCACATTAACAGTCAATCGCTCAACAAATGGTCACAATACATCCCAAATATCACCCTCACTCATCCTTAACATCTTCACTCACTCTAGAAAGCGTCCTCTCTCTCTCTCACTCACCCCCTCCCCTTCCTTCCTCTCCCCAACCCTCTTCCTTTCTGTCTCTCCTAACTTCTCTATCTCTTTCTCCCAAATCTCAGCCTCTGTGTGTGTCCGTCTCTCTCTCCCTTGCTATTCTTACCCCCTCCACTTCCCTCTCCCTCACCTTCTCTCCCTCTTTCACCTTCTTTCCTTCTCTCAACTTCTCTCCCCATCTCCCTCTCACCATCATCTTTCTCCCTATGTCTCCCCCATCACCTTTCTCTCTCACTTAGTTTTCTTCTCACCTTTTCTCTGTCTCACTTTCTCTCCCCATCTCCCTCTCTCTCCATCTCCCTCTCTCCCCATCTCCCTCTCTCCCCATCTCCCTCTCTCTCCATCTCCCTCTCTCCCCATCTCCCTCTCTCCATCTGCCTCTCTCCCCCTCTCTCTCACCTTCTCTCTTTCTCTCTCACCTTCTCTCTGTCTCATTTTCTCTCTCCATCTCCCTCTCTCTCTATCTCCCTCTCTCTCTCCATCTGCCTCTCTCCCCCTCTCTCTCACCTTCTCTCTTTCTCTCTCACCTTCTTGCTCTATCACCTTCCCTCTTCACGTATCGCCTTTTTTTCTCACATTGTCTCCCTATCCCTCTCTCAAATTTCTCTCTCACCTCCTTTCTCTCACTTTCCCTTTTTCTCTCAACTTCTCTCTCTCTCTCTCTCCCTCTCACCTTCTTTCCCATCTCTCTCTTCCCATCTGTCTCTCTCCCCATCTCTCTCTCTCTCCTGCGCTCTCTCACACCTTCTTTCTCCCCCCATCTCTCTCACACCTTCTATCCCCATCTCTCTCTCCCTCTCTCTCTCTCTCCCCACATCGTTCCCTTTCTCTCTCCCCCATCTCTCTCTCTCCCCATCTCTCTCTCTACTTCCCTCTCTGTCTTTTTCACCTTTTCTCTCCCAATTTGTCTCCTTCTCTCTCACCTCTCTCTCAACTTTTCTCTCTCTTTCTCTTTCCCCATCCCTCTCCCCCCTCTCTCATTTTCACTCTCTTTCTCCATCTCTTTCTCTTTCTCTTCCTCTCTCGCCTTGCTCTGTCACCTCACTCTCTCCCTACAAGGCAGCCTCTACTTTATAAATCTCATAATACATGAACGATTGAGGATTTAATAAACTCCATTTGATAAAATACGGCCCACAGAGTTGAATATAAAATGCAGAATGCTGTCTACCTTTCATTCTCATTCTGTAAATTAAGGAGACCTGCATTTTGCAGCATATTGTAATTATTCATATACTGAAATGTTCACAATTGTGCAATCCTTTTATTATTTTACACTATACTTTAATTTTAATGATTGTCTATAACTATGTCACCAATTCTGATGTTTTGTTTAATTTGCACCGTTGGAATCTGCTGCCATGGTGTCTGTTCAATAAACCAATTACCTATCTATCTGTCTATCTATCTATCTCACTGTCTGTCTTTCTCTATCTGTCTGTCTTTCTCTATCTGTCTGTCTGCCTATCTCTCTATCTGTCTGTTTGTCTAACGAACTCTCTAACTCTCTATCTATCTATCTAACTGTCTGTCTATCTATCACACTATCTATCTATCTGTCTGTTTATCTAGCTATCTGTCTATCTATTTATCTCTCTCTATCTGTCTGTCTGTCTACCTCTCTGTCTGTTTATCTATCTAACTCCCTATCTATCTCTCTCTCTCTCTCTCTCTCTCTATCCCAATCTATATCTCTCCATCTATCAGTCTACCTTTCTTTCTCTATCTACCTATCTCTCTAATCTTTCCCTCCCTCTCTTTATCTCTGCCTACCTGTTTATCTATCTGCCTCCCTTCCTCAGCCTCTCCCCTTCTCTGTCTCCCTCTTTCTCACCCTGCCCCCTCCCTCACCCCAGCCCTTTCTCCCTCTCACCTCTCCTGCCACTGTGGCTCTCTCTCTCTTTCTGTGGGGCTGGTAATCTAGTCTGACAGTGCACTGGGAGTAGCGCATCAGGGGAGATCTTACCCCCGGTGCGAGAGTGGAACTGAGTGAGATTTCTCCACTGGCCTGTGCAGCAGCAACAACATGGCACAATTTAATAGTTTCCCCTTAACAGACTGAGAGGGCCAGGGAATGAGAATGGAAAGGATTAATTTATTTTTGTTTCATTCATTTTAGGAGATGGCATCATCAAAAAGACACACAGATGTAAGTGTTTCACCGCATATTGATTCTGTCACCTGGCTGCGTTGGTGTCATGTTTTATGCAGAACATAACCTCAGCTTTAGTCTGCTGTCATCAGGTGGAGAGGAGTTACAGACACCTAATCGAGGGGTTCGGAGGGTTCACATACAGAATAACAGATACCCGGGAGTGAGTTACAGACTGGAGTCTAATCGAGGGGTTTGTGGGGGGTTTATATACAGAATAACAGATACCCGGGAGTGAGTTACAGACTGGAATCTAATTGAGGGGTTTGTGGGGGGTTTATATACAGAATAACAGATACCCGGGAGTGAGTTACAGACTGGAATCTAATCAAGGGGTTTGTGGGGGGTTTATATACAGAATAACAGATACCCGGGAGTGAGTTACAGACTGGAATCTAATTGAGGGGTTCAGGGGGTTTATATAGAGAATAACAGATATCCGGGAGTGGAATCTAATCGAGGGGTTCGGTGGGGTTTATATATAGAATAACAGATACCCGGGAGTGAGTTACAGACTGGAATCTAATCGAGGGGTTCGGGGGGTTTATATATAGAATAACAGATCCCGGGAGTGAGTTACAGACTGGAATCTAATTGAGGGGTTCAGGGGGTTTATATAGAGAATAACAGATACCCGGGAGTGGAATCTAATCGAGGGGTTCGGTGGGGTTTATATATAGAATAACAGATACCCGGGAGTGAGTTACAGACTGGAATCTAATCAAGGGGTTTGTGGGGGGTTTATATACAGAATAACAGATACCCGGGAGTGAGTTACAGACTGGAATCTAATTGAGGGGTTCAGGGGGTTTATATAGAGAATAACAGATACCCGGGAGTGGAATCTAATCGAGGGGTTCGGTGGGGTTTATATATAGAATAACAGATACCCGGGAGTGAGTTACAGACTGGAATCTAATCGAGGGGTTCAGGGGGTTTATATATAGAATAACAGATACCCGGGAGTGAGTTACAGACTGGAATCTAATCGAGGGGTTCGGGGGGTTTATATATAGAATAACAGATCCCGGGAGTGAGTTACAGGCTGGAATCTAATTGAGGGGTTTGGGGTGGTTTATATATAGAATAACAGATACCCGGAAATGAGTTACAGACTGGAATCTAATCGAGGGGTTCGGGGGGGTTTATATATAGAATAACAGATACCCGGGAGTGAGTTACAGACTGGAATCTAATCGAGGGTTTTTAAAACTGAGATCTGCAACCTATCATAGTTCTATTCATGTTACTGTGTTTCCTGCCCCTTGTATCAACAGAGAGTGAGCGAGAGAGCAGAGAAGGTTAAGGGGGAGATTGAATCGAGGCGTTCGGAATCAGGAATGGGGTTTGGACAGAGTAAATGAGGAGAAACTGTTTCCACTGGGCAGGAGGGTCGGTAACCAGAGGGGGACACAGATTGAAGAGAATCGGGAAAAGAACCAGAGGGGGAGATGAGGAGAATTTGTTTTTATTTACACAGCGAGTTGTTGTGATCTGGAAGGCACTGCCTGAAAGGGCGGTGGAAGCAGATTCAATAGGAAGTTTCAAAAGGGGGGGAATCGGATAAATACTCGAAGGGGAAAAACTTGCAGAGATATGGGGGAGCAAGGGGAGAGTGGGACGAGTTGGTTAGCTTCTTCAAAGAGTCAGCATAGGTATGATGGATCGAATGGGCTCTTTCTATGCTGTATTGGTCTATGATTCTACAAATGCTGCCTCTGCTGATGTCAGCTGATTAAATACAGGCTGGGGATTGGACATGGGCTCTCTGGGTCTGTGTGGCACCATGCCCCATCAGAGCTTTGTGGGTGGAAAATAAACCAGGTGGGGCTTTAAGATCACTGAGAGATAGTGGTGTTGTCATTCTGGTAGCTCAGCAGGTCAGGAGTTCAAATCCAACCACAGTACAGGCGGCTGAGGTCATGACCTGCTTCACTGGTGCCCATTCAGGCACTGTTGGAGGGTCAGTACTGAGGGAGTGCTGCACTGTCGGATGTGCCATCTATCAGGATGAGACATTAAACTGAAGACCCTGTCTGTCCCCTCGGGTGGATGTACAAGATCCCACGGCCACTGCTGGAAGGAGAGCAGGGAGAGGGGAGTTCTCCCCGGTGTCTTTGGGCCAATGTTTATCGCCCAGCCGTTGTCCTGATGACCTGGGTCACTGTCACATTGCTGTGTGTGGGAGCTTGCTGTGTGCCAATTGACCACCGCATTTCCTGCATTACAACAGTGAGCACGCTTCAGAAGAAAGTAATTCATTGGCTGGGAAGCGCTTTGGGATGTCCTGAGGGGGTGAAAGGCGCTAGAGAAACGCAGGCCTTCCTTTCCTATTCATCCTCGGGTTTACTTCCTCTGCCGGGGGGGCGGCGGGGGGTGGGTGGGGGAGGTGGGTTGGGGAGCTACTGAATCCCAGCTGGTTGGGAAAGTTGAGGTGCTCGCACCAGAGTGCAGTCTAATCCGACTCCAGGCCCCCAATGGCAAAGTCATCCCACTTCCAATCTCTTTCCTGTGGTGGAACGCGCTTGTCCATTGGATGAGGTAGAGATTATCCGCGAATCCCTGTGAGGCCAAATATTTTGCTGAAACTCTTTGTTACCTGTGTACATGAAGGAGTGTTCACCTAGAGGCTGGAGAGAGAGAGAGAGGGAGAGAGAGAGGACGGGGGAGAAGAGAAAGAGGGAAAAGAGAAAGAGATTGAGAGAGAGCGAGAGGGGAAAGAAGAGAGATAGAGATTGAGAGAGAGGAGGTAACAAGAAGGGGAGTGAGAAAGAGAGACGAAGAGAGGGTGACAGAGAAAAAGAGAGAGAGACAGGGATAAAGAAAGAGTAACGTTGTGAGAGAGAGAGTGGGACGAATAGAGAGAGGGTGACAGGGAAAAAGAGAGATGGGTGAAGAGAGAGAGATTGTGAGAGAGAGAGAGAGAGGGTAACAAGAGGGAGAGAAAGGGACAAAGAGAAAGGGTGACAGGACAAAAAGAGAGACAGTGGGAAGTAGAGAGAGATGGTGATGGGGAGAGAGGGAGAGAGAGAGGTTAACAGGAGAAATAGTGAGAGAGATTGGGAAGAAGAGAGAGATGGTAAAAGGGAGAGAGAGTGGGGAAAGAGAGAGGGAGAGCAGAGGGAGAGAGGGGAGGGAACCAGAGAGAGTGTGTGTGGGAAGACTGCGGAAAGAGAGAGAAAGAGGAGGAGACAGGAGGAACCAGAGAGAGACAGAGAAGACTGCGGAAGGAGAGAGGAGGAGGAGAGAGGGAGGTACTGGGGTGGGGAGAGAGACAGAGTGTGGCAGAGAGGATGAGAGGTGGTTAGTTGAGAGGCAGGGAGAGGAAAGAGAGGAGAGAACCAGATCGAGAGATGAGAGGGGAGGGGTGGAGAAAATGACAGAGAGAGGGGAGGGGGAGAGAGGAGGGAACCACAGAGAGAGAGGAGAGGGAAGGAGTGACAAAAGATAGGGAGAGAGAGGGAGGCAGAGAGGGGGGAATCATAGGAGGTGGGAATTAGCAAGAGAGGGAGGAGCAGAGCGAGGAGAGAGAGCAGGGGAAGAGTGGGGGGGAAGACTGAGGAAAGAGAGAGAGAGGGGGGAGAGAGGAGGTAAAGAGAGGAGAAAGAGAGAGAGAGAAGGGGAGAGAGGGGGTAAAGAGAGGGGAAAGAGAGAGAGAGAAGGGGGAGACGGGGTAAAGAGAGGGGAAAGAGAGAGAGAGAAGGGGAGAGAGGGGGTAAAGAGAGGGGAAAGAGAGAGAGAGAAGGGGGAGACAGGGGGTAAAGAGAGGGGAAAGAGAGAGAGAGAAGGGGAGAGAGGGGGTAAAGAGAGAGAGAGAAGGGGAGAGAGGGGGTAAAGAGAGAGAGAGAAGGGGAGAGAGGGGGTAAAGAGAGAGAGAGAAGGGGAGAGAGGGGGTAAAGAGAGAGAGAGAAGGGGAGAGAGGGGGGTAAAGAGAGAGAGAGAAGGGGAGAGAGGGGGTAAAGAGAGAGAGAGAAGGGGAGAGAGGGGGTAAAGAGAGAGAGAGAAGGGGAGAGAGGGGGTAAAGAGAGAGAGAGAAGGGGAGAGAGGGGGTAAAGAGGGAGAGAGAAGGGGAGAGAGGGGAAGGAACCAGGGAGAGAGAGAGAGACAGAGTGTGAGTGTGTGGAGGAGGAGATAAAAGTTGCAATGGGGAGGGTGGGAGGTGTGGAAAACAAAGCTCTGACCAACTCTGTGAAGGAATTGATCCAGAGCCAAGGCTGAGCCCATCCAGCTCGTGGGCTGACTGACTGACTGACTGACTGACTGACTGCGCCATGGGCCTGCCCACCTCCCCTCATCCCTCCCTCCACCTCCCCTCGCCCACACTCTGGTGGCTGGGAGCCAACGCCAGGCTTCTGAAAAAATGGGTGACAGGTGCTGCTGACTGGCCACAGGGGCAGGAAGCAGCTGCGCCAGAGCAACCCCCGCCCCCCGTTCCGACACAACCCCCCCCCCCATCCCCCAACTCCGACACAACCCCCCACCCCCCCCCCAACTCCGACACAACCCCCCCACCTCCCCCCACTCCGACACAACCCCCCCACCTCCCCCCCCACTCCGACACAACCCCCCCACCCCCCCTCCCCCAACTCCGACACAACCCCCCCACCTCCCCCCCCACTCCGACACAACCCCCCACCCCCCCCCACTCCGACACAACCCCCCCCCCCCCCCTCCCCCAACTCCGACACAACCCCCCACCCCCCCCCCAACTCCGACACAACCCCCCCACCTCCCCCCACTCCGACACAACCCCCCCCCCCATCCCCCAACTCCGACACAACCCCCCCACCCCCCCCCTCCGACACAACCCCCCACCCCCCCCCTCCGACACAACCCCCCCACCTCCCCCCCCACTCCGACACAAAACCCCCACCCCACCCCCCACTCCGACACAACCCCCCCCCCCCCCACTCCGACACAACCCCCCAACCCCCTCCCCCAACTCCGACACAACCTCCCACCCCCCCCCTCCGACACAACCCCCCACCGCCCCCCCCACTCCGACACAACCCCCCCCCCCCCACTCCGACACAACCCCCCCCCCCCATCCCCCAACTCCGACACAACCCCCCACCCCCCCCCCCCCCCACTCCGACACAACCCCCCACCCCCCCCCCCACTCCGACACAACCCCCCAACCCCCTCCCCCAACTCCAACACAACCTCCCACCCCCCCCCCTCCGACACAACCCCCCACCCCCCCCCCACTCCGACACAACCCCCCCACCCCCCCCCACTCCGACACAACCCCCCCACCTCCCCCCCACTCCGACACAACCTCCCACCGCCCCCCCACTCCGACACAACCCCCCACCCCCCCCCCCCGCTCCGACACAACCCCCCACCCCCCCCCTCCGACACAACCCCCCACCCCCCCCTCCGACACAACCCCCCACCCCCCCCCCCCCTCCGACACAACCCCCCACCCCCTCCCCCCTCCGACACAACCCCCCACCCCCCTCCCCCCGCTCCGACACAACCCCCCACGCCCCCCCCGCTCCGACACAACCCCCCACCCCCCTCCCCCCTCCGACACAACCCCCCACCCCCTCCCCCCGCTCCGACACAACCCCCCACGCCCCCCCCGCTCCGACACAACCCCCCACCCCCCCCCCACTCCGACACAACCCCCCACCCCCCCCCTCCGACACAACCCCCCACCCCCCCCCCACTCCGACACAACCCCCCACCCCCCCCCACTCCGACACAAAACCCCCCACCCCCCCCCCACTCCGACACAACCCCCCACCCCCCCCCCACTCCGACACAACCCCCCACCCCCTCCCCCAACTCCGACACAACCCCCCACCCCCCCCCCCCCCAACACAACCCCCCACCCCCCCCCCCCCAACTCCGACACAACCCCCCCACCTCCCCCCCCACTCCGACACAACCCCCCACCCCCCCCCACTCCGACACAACCCCCCCCCCCCCCTCCCCCCGCTCCGACACAACCCCCCACCCCCCCTCCCCCAACTCCGACACAACCCCCCCACCTCCCCCCACTCCGACACAACCCCCCCCCCCATCCCCCAACTCCGACACAACCCCCCCACCCCCCCCCTCCGACACAACCCCCCCACCTCCCCCCCCACTCCGACACAAAACCCCCACCCCACCCCCCACTCCGACACAACCCCCCCCCCCCCCACTCCGACACAACCCCCCAACCCCCTCCCCCAACTCCGACACAACCTCCCACCCCCCCCCTCCGACACAACCCCCCACCGCCCCCCCCACTCCGACACAACCCCCCCCCCCCCACTCCGACACAACCCCCCCCCCCCATCCCCCAACTCCGACACAACCCCCCACCCCCCCCCCCCCCCACTCCGACACAACCCCCCACCCCCCCCCCACTCCGACACAACCCCCCAACCCCCTCCCCCAACTCCAACACAACCTCCCACCCCCCCCCTCCGACACAACCCCCCACCCCCCCCCCACTCCGACACAACCCCCCCACCCCCCCCCCACTCCGACACAACCCCCCCACCTCCCCCCCACTCCGACACAACCTCCCACCGCCCCCCCACTCCGACACAACCCCCCACCCCCCCCCCCGCTCCGACACAACCCCCCACCCCCCCCCTCCGACACAACCCCCCACCCCCCCCCTCCGACACAACCCCCACCCCCCCCTCCGACACAACCCCCCACCCCCCCCCCCCTCCGACACAACCCCCCACCCCCTCCCCCCTCCGACACAACCCCCCACCCCCTCCCCCCGCTCCGACACAACCCCCCACGCCCCCCCCCGCTCCGACACAACCCCCCACCCCCTCCCCCCTCCGACACAACCCCCCACCCCCTCCCCCCGCTCCGACACAACCCCCCACGCCCCCCCCGCTCCGACACAACCCCCCACCCCCCCCCTCCGACACAACCCCCCACCCCCCCCCCTCCGACACAACCCCCCACCCCCCCCCCACTCCGACACAACCCCCCACCCCCCCCCACTCCGACACAAAACCCCCCACCCCCCCCCCCCCTCCGACACAACCCCCCACCCCCCCCTCCCCCAACTCCGACACAACCCCCCCACCTCCCCCCTCCGACACAACCCCCGCCCCCCCCCCCACTCCGACACAACCCCCCACCCCCCCCCCCGCTCCGACACAACCCCCCCACCTCCCCCCTCCGACACAACCCCCCACCCCCCCTCCCCCCGCTCCGACACAACCCCCCACCCCCCCTCCCCCAACTCCGACACAACCCCCCCACCTCCCCCCTCCGACACAACCCCCGCCCCCCCCCCCACTCCGACACAACCCCCCACCCCCCCCCCCCGCTCCGACACAACCCCCCACCCCCTCCCCCAACTCCGACACAACCCCCCACCCCCCCCCCCGCTCCGACACAACCCCCCAACCCCCTCCCCCCCCTCCGACACAACCCCCCACCCCCTCCCCCCGCTCCGACACAACCCCCCACGCCCCCCCCGCTCCGACACAACCCCCCACCCCCCCCCCACTCCGACACAACCCCCCACCCCCCCCCTCCGACACAACCCCCCACCCCCCCCCCCCACTCCGACACAACCCCCCACCCCCCCCCACTCCGACACAAAACCCACACCCCCCCCCCGCTCCGACACAACCCCCCACCCCCCCCCACTCCGACACAACCCCCCACCCCCTCCCCCAACTCCGACACAACCCCCCACCCCCCCCCCCCCAACACAACCCCCCACCCCCCCTCCCCCAACTCCGACACAACCACCCCACCCCCCCCCCCCCCCAACTCCGACACAACCCCCCCACCTCCCCCCTCCGACACAACCCCCCACCCCCCCTCCCCCCGCTCCGACACAACCCCCCACCCCCCCTCCCCCCACTCCGACACAACCCCCCACCTCCCCTCCCCCCACTCCGACACAACCCCCCACCCCCCCTCCCCCAACTCCGACACAACCCCCCCACCCCCCCTCCCCCAACTCCGACACAACACCCCACCTCCCCCAACTCCGACACAACCCCCCCACCTCCCCCCTCCGACACAACCCCCCACCCCACCTCCCCCAACTCCGACACAACCCCCCCACCTCCCCCCTCCGACACAACCCCCCCACCTCCCCTCCCCCCGCTCCGACACAACCCCCCACCCCCCCTCCCCCAACTCCGACACAACCCCCCACCCCCTCCCCCAACTCCGACACAACCCCCCACCCCCCCTCCCCCAACTCCGACACAACCCCCCACCCCCCCTCCCCCAACTCCGACACAACCCCCCACCCCCCCTCCCCCAACTCCGACACAACCCCCCCACCTCCCCCCTCCGACACAACCCCCCCACCTCCCCCCTCCGACACAACCCCCCCACCTCCCCCCTCCGACACAACCCCCCACCCCCTCCCCCAACTCCGACACAACCCCCCACCCCCCCTCCCCCAACTCCGACACAACCCCCCACCCCCCCTCCCCCAACTCCGACACAACCCCCCCACCTCCCCCCTCCGACACAACCCCCCACCCCCCCTCCCCCAACTCCGACACAACCCCCCCACCTCCCCTCCCCCAACTCCGACACAACCCCCCCACCTCCCCCCTCCGACACAACCCCCCACCCCCCCTCCCCCAACTCCGACACAACCCCCCCACCCCCCCTCCCCCAACTCCGACACAACCCCCCCACCTCCCCCCTCCGACACAACCCCCCCACCTCCCCCCTCCGACACAACCCCCCACCCCCTCCCCCAACTCCGACACAACCCCCCACCCCCCCCCCTCCGACACAACCCCCCACCCCCCCCCACTCCGACACAACCCCCCGCCCCCCCTCCCCCAACTCCGACACAACCCCCCACCTCCCCCCTCCCCCAACTCCGACACAACCCCCCCACCTCCCCCCTCCGACACAACCCCCCACCCCCCCCTCCCCCAACTCCGACACAACCCCCCCACCTCCCCCCTCCGACACAACCCCCCACCCCCCCTCCCCCAACTCCGACACAACCCCCCCACCTCCCCTCCCCCAACTCCGACACAACCCCCCCACCTCCCCTCCCCC
>NW_024470726.1:1332659-1342659 GCF_017639515.1 Carcharodon carcharias
TGTGTGTGTATGTGTGCCTGTGTGAGTGTGTGTGTTTGTGTGAGAGAGAGTGTGTGTCTGTGTGTGTGTCCCAGTCTGGTAAGAGGGAGAGGGAATAGTGTCTGTCAGGTGTGGCCTTCTCCAGCTCTGTCTGTACATATTTGCCTGTGCATCAGTCTGAGACCATATTGGTCTGTGTGTGTGCACACGTGTGTAGGTATGTGTGTAAGTGTGTATGTGCATGTGGAAATGTGTGTAGGTGTGTATATGCGTGTGCATGTGTGTAGGTGTGTGTGTGTGTATATATGTATGTAGGTGTATGTGCATAAATGTGTGTATGTGGAAATGCATGTAGGTGTGTGTGTGTGTACATTTGTATGTAGGTGTGTGTGTGTACGTGTGTATGTGGAAATGTGTGTAGGTGTGTGTGTGTGTGTGTGTATTTGTATGTAGGTGTGTGTGTGTACGTGTGTATGTGGAAATGTGTGTAGGTGTGTGTGTGTGTGTGTGTGTATTTGTATGTAGGTGTGTGTGTGTACGTGTGTATGTGGAAATGTGTGTAGGTGTGTGTGTGTGTGTGTGTGTGTGTGTATTTGTATGTAGGTGTGTGTGTGGAAGTGTGTATGTGGAAATGTGTGTAGGTGTGTGTGTGTGTGTGTGTGTACTTGTATGTAGGTGTGTGTGTGGAAGTGTGTATGTGGAAATGTGTGTGTGTGTGTGTGTATTTGTATGTAGGTGTGTGTGTGGAAGTGTGTATGTGGAAATGTGTGTAGGTGTGTATATATGTGTGTAGGTGTGTGTGCGTGTGTATGTGGAAATGTGTGTAGGTGTGTGTCTTTCCGTACTTCTGAGTCTGAGTGTCTATCTATGAGTGTTTGTGTCTGTCTCTCTCCACTTGTGTCTGACTGTATTTGTGAGTTCATTCATTCACATACATGTTGATGGCTGGGGCTGAGGGGTGGGGGTGGTGTTAAGCTCTGCGTTGCCAGGGAGACCGGCACTGGGATCAAAACAGGATGTCCCACGTTTTCCACAAATGATTCTGGATCGCACCTCTACAGGTCCTCAGCCCTGCAGAGCCCTAGCAAGGCACACCGGTAATCCCCCTTAGTGTCACCCTGTGGGAGAAGAGAGTGAATCGTCACCTTCCAATTGTCTCACCCATCAGGCACCAGACAGTGAAGAAGTACAAATAATTCTAGTACAGCATAGAATGGGCTATCATCTCACAATCCAGTGAGGACTGGATCAGCCTAGCGCCCACTGTGACACTGAGATAGCTACTGGACCAGGAAGAGGCCATTCTGTCCCTCTAAACTGCTCCACTGTTCAATTAGATCACAAGTGATGTGTTCTAAGGCCAGCATTTATTGCCCATCCCTAATTGCCCCTTGAGAAGGTGGTGGGTGAGCCGCCTTCTTGAGCCGCTGCAGTCCCTGTGGTGTGGATACACCCACCGTGCTGTTAGGGAGGGAGTTCCAGGATTTGGACCCAGCGACAGTGAAGGAACGGCCGATATATTTCCAAGTCAGGATGGGGAGTGGCTCGGAGGGGAACTTGCAGGTGGTGGTGTTCCCATGTATCTGCTGCCCTTGTCCTTCTAGATGGTAGAGGTTGTGGGTTTGGAAGGTGCTGTCTAAGGAGCCTTGGTGAGTTGCTGCAGTGCATCTTGTAGATGGTACACACACTGCTGCTACTGTGCGTCGGTGGGGAGGGAGTGAATGTTTGTGGATGGGGTGCCGATCAAGCGGGGCTGCTTTGTCCTGGATGGTGTCGAGCTTCTTGAGTGTTGTGGGAGCTGCACTCACCCAGGCAAGTGGGGAGTGTCCCATCCCACTCCTGACTTGTGCCTTGTAGATGGTGGACAGTCTTTGGGGAGTCAGGAGGTGAGTTACTCGCCTCAGGATTCCCAGCCTCTGACCTGCTCTTGTAGCCACAGTATTTATATGGCTGGTCCAGTTCAGTTTCTGGTCAATGGTAACCCCCAGGGTGTTGATAGTGGGGGATTCAGTGATGGTGATGCCATTGAACATCAAGGGGCGATGGTTAGATCCTCTATTGTTGGAGATGGTCATTGCCTGACACTTGTGTGGCGCGAATGTTACTTGTCACTTATCAGCCCAAGCCTGGATATTGTCCAGGTCTTGCTGCATTGGGACATGAACTGCTTCAGTATCTGCACCTAAAAATCATTTACTAGCCATTGCTCCCTATCCCTTAACAGAAAAGAGAGGCTGAACACCTGGATTATGTGCAAATGCAAGAATAATATGGAAGGGTTAACATCCATTACAAATATGTTAGATTCCCCAGAAGAGATTCCAGGGAGCGTCCAAATTCCTCTTAACTTCCCCCACTGAAACACTGCTGAAAGCATCCCAGGACAGGCCACAGTCAGAGCCCAGCACAGGGAACTGGCACCACTTCAATATCATCAAAACGCAGGGCGCGGGGTTGGATTGAGGGTGTCAGTACCTGGATGGTGGAGTACAGGGATTTTCCATATGCCTTCTTGAACTCTGCACGGATACTCAGCAGGTCAATCTCACATCGAGACACCAGCAACCGGGTGAGGGTCTTGTCCTTGGTCCCTAAACTCTGTAAAATAGTTACAGGTACAGCATAGGGTTAGATACAGAATAAAAACCCCTCTACACTGTCCCCATCAAACACTCCCAGGACAGGTACAGCACGGGGTTAGATACAGAGTAAAACCCCTCTAAACTGTCCCCATCAAACACTCCCAGGACAGGTACAGCACGGGGTTAGATACAGAGTAAAACCCCTCTAAACTGTCCCCATCAAACACTCCCAGGACAGGTACAGCACGGGGTTAGATACAGAGTAAAGCTCCCTCTACACAGTCCCCATCAAACACTCCCAGGACAGGTACAGCACGGGGTTAGATACAGAGTAAAGCTCCCTCTACACAGTCCCCATCAAACACTCCCAGGACAGGTACAGCACGGGGTTAGATACAGAGTAAAGCTCCCTCTACACTGTCCCCATCAAACACTCCCAGGACAGGTACAGCACGGGGTTAGATACAGAGTAAAAACCCCTCTACACCGTCCCCATCAAACACTCCCAGGACAGGTACAGCACAGGGTTAGATACAGAGTAAGGGCCTTGTTCGACCTCAAGTCCACTTTTCTGTCCAATCCCCCTATCCCTTAACTCAAACCTTAAATCTCTCCATCTCAATCTTGTGAGATACTCAATGACTGATCGCCCACAACCTTCTGGGGCCGAGAATCCTAAAGATTCACAACCCTCTGAGAGTGAAGAAACCCCTCCTCTTCTCAGTCCTGAATGACCCCTCATCCTGGGTCGGTGACCCCCGCGTCTTGGACTCTCGAGCCAGCGGGGAAGCAGCCTCTCAGTGTCCGTCTTGCCAAGTGGAACGTTATTGGAAATACAGGCATGACTTAGGATGTCCCGACAACAATTTCCCGGGCCCGGGTCTTACCTTCATGGAATTTTGCAGCCTCTCCGCGAAAAACTGGGGTGTGTTCTGAATGCTCTGGACTAGAGGGACACAGGGATATAAAGTTAGTCTCACAGCTTTCAGGCCTTAGGTTAATCATACCCATAGAACCAGAGAACCATAGAACACGACAGCACAGAAAACAGGCCATTCCACCCTTCCAGTCTGTGCCGAAATATTATTCCGCTAATCCCATTGACCTGCACCCAGTCCATAACCCTCCAGACCTCTCCCATCCATGTCCAATTTATTCTTAAAACTTAAGAGTGAGCCCGCATTTACCACGTCAGACGGCAGCTCGTTCCACACTCTCACCACTCTCTGAGTGAAGAGGTTCCCCCTGAACCTTTCCCCTTTCACCCTAAAGCCATGTCCTCTCGTGTTTATCTCTCCTAATCTAAGTGGAAAGAGCCCACTCACATTTACTCTGTCTATACCCCTCATAATTTTGTAAACTTCTTTCATATCTCCCCTCATTCTTCTACGCTCCAAGGCTGGAAGAGGTTACAGAGATAGGGAGGGCTGTAGGGGCTGGAGGGTGTTACAGAGATAGGGAGGGGTGTAGGGGCTGGAGGAGGTTACAGAGATAGGGAGGGGTGTAGGGGCTGGAGGAGGTTACAGAGATAGGGAGGGGTGTAGGGGATGGAGGAGGTTACAGAGATAGGGAGGGGTGTAGGGGCTGGAGGAGGTTACAGAGATAGGGAGGGGTGTAGGGGCTGGAGGAGGTTACAAAGATAGGGTGGGTTGTAGGGGCTGGAGGAGGTTACAGAGATAGGGAGGGGTGTAGGGGCTGGAGGAGGTTACAGAGATAGGGAGGGGTGTAGGGGCTGGAGGGTGTTACAGAGATAGGGAGGGGTGTAGGGGCTGGAGGAGGTTACAGAGATAGGGAGGGGTGTAGGGGCTGGAGGAGGTTACAAAGATAGGGTGGGTTGTAGGGGCTGGAGGAAGTTACAGAGATAGGGAGGGGTGTAGGGGCTGGAGGAGGTTACAGGGATAGGGAGGGGTGTAGAGGCTGGAGGGTGTTACAGAGATAGGGAGGGGTGTAGGGGCTGGAGGAGGTTACAGAGATAGGGAGGGGTGTAGGGGCTGGAGGAGGTTACAGAGATAGGGAGGGGTGTAGGGGCTGGAGGAGGTTACAGAGATAGGGAGGGGTGTAGGGGCTGGAGGAGGTTACAGAGATAGGGAGGTGTGTAGGGGCTGGAGGAGGTTACTGAGATAGGGGGGGGTGTAGGGGCTGGAGGAGGTTACAGAGATAGGGAGGGTGTAGGGGCTGGAGGAGGTTACAGAGATAGGGAGGTGTGTAGGGGCTGGAGGAGGTTACAGAGATAGGGAGGGGTGTAGGGGCTGGAGGAGGTTACAGAGATAGAGAGGGGTGTAGGGGCTGGAGGAGGTTACAGAGATAGGGGTGTAGGGGCTGGAGGAGGTTACAGATTCGGGGACAGGTGGATGTAACAAGGCGAGAGAGGGATTTGAACACAAGGATGAGAAATTTGAAATGGAACACAGATTGATGGACAGTGTTTATCTTACCCAGAGCAAGGAAACATTTCTCATCATCCCCTTTCATCTGTTTTTTGATGGTTTCTGTAATGTCACCTGAAGCGTAGATCTTGTATAGTTTAAAGACTGCAATGCACAGAGGGGACATGCAGAGTGATTACGGACATCGTATATACCAGAAGCACGTTACAGCAACTTACCCTTTTCCCATTAATGACGGGCTCCGGATTTTGAAGCTTTCCCTCTCACCAAAAGGCCACAAAACAGTCAACAATCGGACACAGTTTGGGTTATCAATCTGCACTGCTCTCATTGCATTTCTATAGCGCCTTTCACATCCTCAGGCCCTCACCAAAGTGTTCCACAGACAATGGAGTGCTTTCGAAGGGTAGCCCTTTTTTGGCATTTGGAAACGCGGTAACCAGTTTGGGCACAGCAAGATCCCACCAACAGCAATGTGATAATGTTCCAGGTCATCCGGTTTTTTTGAGTGATGTGGGTTGTGGGATCAATATTGGCCCCAGGACACCGGGGAGCACCCCCACCCGCCCCCCCCCACTCCTGCTCTTCTTCCAATAGTGGCTGTGGGATCTTTTACATCCACCTGATGTAAGACAGCCGACAGGGCCCTCGGTTTGACATCTCTTCCTGAAAAACGGGACCTCCGACAGTGCGGCACTCCCTCAGTACTGACCCTCCAACAGTGCAGCACTCCCTCAGTACTGACCCTCCGACAGTGTGCCACTCCCTCAGTACCGACCCTCCGACAATGCGGCGCTCCCTCAGTACTGACCCTCCGACAGTGCGGCACTCTCTCAGTACTGAGCCTTCGATAGTGCGGCACTCCCTCAGTACTGACCCTCCAACAGTGCAGCACTCCCTCAGTACTGACCCTCTAACAGTGCGGCACTCCCTCACTACTGACCTTCCGACAGTGCTGCACTCCCTCAGTACTGACCCTCTAACAGTGCGGCACTCCCTCACTACTGACCTTCCGACAGTGCTGCACTCCCTCAGTACTGATCCTCCGATATTGCGGTGCCCCCCTCAGTACTGACTCTCTGACAGTGCGGCACTCCCTCAGTACTGACCCTCCAAAAGTGCAGCATTCCCTCAGTACTGACCCTCCGACAGTGCGGCGCTCCCTCAGTACTGACCCTCCGACAGTGCAGCACTCCCTCAGTACTGACCCTCTAACAGTGCGGCACTCCCTCACTACTGACCTTCCGACAGTGCTGCACTCCCTCAGTACTGACCCTCTAACAGTGTGGCACTCCCTCACTACTGACCTTCCGACAGTGCTGCACTCCCTCAGTACTGATCCTCCAATATTGCGGTGCCCCCCCTCAGTACTGACTCTCTGACAGTGTGGCACTCCCTCAGTACTGACCCTCCAAAAGTGCAGCATTCCCTCAGTACTGACCCTCCGACAGTGCGGCGCTCCCTCAGTACTGACCCTCCGACAGTGCAGCATTCCCTCAGTACTGACCCTCCGACAGTGCGGCACTCCCTCAGTACTGACCCTCCAAAAGTGCAGCATTCCCTCAGTACTGACCCCCTGACAGTGCGGCGCCCCCCTCAGTACTGGCACTGGGCACCTCTGGACTGTGGGGCTCAAGCCTCCGGAGAGGGGAGTCGAACCATGGCCCTCCTGACACAGAGATGAAGGAGGGAGTCACTGGGGCTCAGCTGTCACGGTCTCTGCCAGGGGCCGGAAGGTGCAGTTTGTGTGCTTGGTCATTACCTCTATTCAAGTGGTTCTGGCTTCTTTCAGTCAGAATCGGAATCCAGACATCAAAATCCGGGTTCTTTTTTTGACTGGACACTGCCTGCAACGTCTTGAAGAGAAGAAATGGAAGAAAGAAAAGTTAATAGATTCCTGGATTTTTAAAACTTTTATTCTTTCATGGGACGTGGGTGTCGCTGGCAAGGCCAGCATTTGTTGCCCGTCCCTAATTGCCCCTTGAACTCGGCTATTTCAGGGGGGCAGTTAAGAGTCAACCACATGGCTGTGGGTCCGGAGTCACGTGTAGGCCAGACCGGGGTAAGGACGGCAGATTTCCCTTCCCTAAAGGGGGCATTAGTGACCCAGATGGGGTTTTTACGACAATCCATGATGGTTGTTATGGTCACCATCACTGAGACTCGCTTTTCAATTCCAGATTTTATTCATTGAATTTAAATTCCACCAGCTGCCGTGGTGGGGTTTGAACTCATGTTCCCAGAGCTTTAGCCTGGCCCTCTGGGTTACTTGTCCAGGGAGATTACCACTGCATCATCATCACCACCACCACCACCACCACTACTATCATCATCATCATCAGCATCATCAGCATCAGCATCATCATCTTCATCATCATCAGCAACATCATCAGCATCATCATCATCATCATCAGCATCAGCAACATCATCAGCATCATCATCATCATCAGCAGCATCATCATCATCATCAGCATCATCAGCATCAGCATCATCAGCATCATCATCAGCATCAGCAACATCATCAGCATCATCATCATCATCAGCAGCATCATCATCATCAGCATCATCAACAGCATCATCAGCATCATCAGCATCAGCATCATCATCATCATCAGCAGCAACATCATCAGCATCATCATCATCATCATCATCAGCATCAGCATCAGCATCAGCATCATCAGCATCATCATCAGCATCAGCATCAGCATCAGCATCATCATCATCATCATCAACATCATCATCAGCATCAGCATCATCAGCATCATCAGCATCATCAGCATCATCAGCATCATCAGCATCAGCATCAGCATCATCATCATCAGCAACATCATCAGCATCAGCAACATCATCAGCAACATCATCAGCAACATCATCAGCATCTTCCTCCCCCTTTCTCACTTCCCTTATTTCTTACTTTAGCATCCTCTTCGATGAGTTCATAGTTGATCACACTAGAGTTCGCCTCTCTCTGTCCCTGGAAGCAGTTCAACAAGGGGGTTAGTCAGGAGGCAGGTCACTCCTATCCAATTCTTCTCTCCCTGTGTGGGGCTGGGGGAGTGAATGGGAAAACAAGGGGTACCGAAAACCCAGGTACGGGTGAATACAATCCCCCTCCCTCCTCTGTCTCCTCACCAAGCTCCCCTCTCCCATCCTGAAGGCCCTCGTTGCCAGGTGGTCACTCCCGAGGTTCCCAGCTCCGGCAGGCGTTTCCCCAGGGAAAAGCGGATGGGGAACTGGAAGAGGGAGGAGGAGGGTGGGGGGTGGCGGGGGGGGGGGTGGTGGGCGTGTTGAGTGGGGGGGGTGGGGGGGGAGGGGAGCAGAGAGCAGGCTAATAAAATCGAACCAAACATTGGGGTTCATTCCTGGAGGGGTAGAATTGAAAAGCAGAGCAGCGAGGTTAAACGTGTATCGAACCTTGGTTAGACTGCGTCTGGAGTTACTGTGAACAGTCTGGACTCTGTGGTGTAGAAAGGATGTAGAGACACTGGAGGAGGTGCAAGTGAAACATCCACAAGGTTATAACTATTGGGAAAGGCTGAACAGGCCGGGGGCTCTTTTCTCTAGAAAAGAGGAGGCTGAGGGGGTGACCTGATCGAGGTCTTTAAAATTCTGGAAGGGTTTCGATAGGGTCGACTTAGAGAAGATGTTTCCACCTGTGGTGGGGGAGAGACCAGAACTAGGGGGTCCATCAATATAAGACGTTCACTGATAAACCCGACGGAGTGGGGGGAATGTGGGACTCGCTCCCACGGGGAGCGGGGAGAATGTGGGACTCGCTCCCACGGGGAATGGGGAGAATGTGGGACTCGTTCCCACGGGGAATGGGGAGAATGTGGGACTCGCTCCCACGGGGAGTGGGGAGAATGTGGGACTCGCTCCCACGGGGAGTGGGGAGAATGTGGGACTCGTTCCCGCGGGGAATGGGGAGAATGTGGGACTCGCTCCCACGGGGAGTGGGGAGAATGTGGGACTCGTTCCCACGGGGAATGGGGAGAATGTGGGACTCGCTCCCACGGGGAGTGGGGAGAATGTGGGACTCGCTCCCACAGGGAGTGGTCGAGGTGAATCACAGAGATGGATTGAACGGTGGAGGGGAAGCTGGATAAACACATGAGGGAGAGAGGAATAGAAGGATATGGGGATGGGGGGAGATGAAGAGGGGGGAGGAGGAGGCTGGCGTGGAGCTGAAACACCAGCACGGAGCAGAGAGGCTGAATGGCCTGCTGCTGTGCTGGGAGTACCGAGGCAATGGTGTCGAGGGGGGTCTCCCTCCAGTGGACAGAGATCAGCAAGTCGGAATATGGTTCCCCTTCTCCAGCCCAATGGGGCTGGGCGTGGGGGGTGGGGGGCGGGGTGCAGTCAGGAGGGTCTGAACTCTTCCCCAGGGCAGAGAGCAGCGAACCCAGCACAGGGTGGTGATGGAGACTGGGTCCCAGCCCAGTCAGTCTCTGCATGGAGTGGAGAAGCCAGGGACGGAAGGACCCGGCGCAGTGCCTGCCCTTAATCAGGAATCGGGAGGTTCACCGCGGGGGTTATAAAGGTACCCAGACCACCCCCCTCCCCCACCCCCTACACCCAACCCCCGAGGGCTTTCTTCCCCACCTTCAGCAAGGCAAGAAGCAGCTTCTGGAACCTTCCCGTCGTGTCGGCCATAATATCCTTCTCTAGATCTTTCTTAAATTCTGGGGAAGGAAAGTAAAGATGGGGTAAGAGTGCTGAACCATAGTTTGCATGTGAAGGAAATAGGGGAACTTCTCTTTTATTTATTCATTCCCGGGATGTGGGTGTCGCTGGGCTGGGCCCAGCATTTATTGCCCGTCCCTAATTGCCCCCTTGAGAACGTGGTGGTGGAGCCGCCTCCTTGAGCCGCAGCAGTCCCTGTGGTGTAGGTACACGCACCGTGCTGTTAGGGATGGAGTTCCAGGATTTTGACCCAGTGACAGTGAAGGAACAGCCGATATATTTCCAAGTCAGGATGGGGAGTGGCTTGGAGGGGAACTTGCAGGTGGTGGTGTTCCCCATGTGTCTGCTGCCCTTGTCCTTCTAGATGGT
>NW_024470726.1:1347659-1372659 GCF_017639515.1 Carcharodon carcharias
GTGTGTGTGTGTGCAGGAGAGAGTGTGTGTGTGTGCAGGAGAGAGTGTGTGTGTGTGCAGGAGAGAGAGTGTGTGTGTGCAGGAGAGAGTGTGTGTGTGTGCAGGAGAGTGTGTGTGTGTGTGCAGGAGAGAGTGTGTGTGTGTGCAGGAGAGAGTGTGTGTGTGTGCAGGAGAGAGTGTGTGTGTGTGTGCAGGAGAGTGTGTGTGTGTTTAGGAGAGAGAGTGAGTGTGTGTGTTTAGGAGAGAGAGTGAGTGTGTGTGTTTAGGAGAGAGAGTGAGTGTGTGTTTAGGAGAGAGAGTGAGTGTATGTGTTTAGGAGAGAGAGTGGGTGTGTGTGTTTAGGAGAGAGAGCGAGTGTGTGTGTTTAGGAGAGAGAGTGGGTGTGTGTGTTTAGGAGAGAGAGTGGGTGTGTGTGTTTAGGAGAGAGAGTGGGTGTGTGTGTTTAGGAGAGAGAGTGTGTGTGTGTGTTTAGGAGAGAGAGTGTGTGTGTGTGTTTAGGAGAGAGAGCGAGTGTGTGTGTTTAGGAGAGAGAGCGAGTGTGTTTAGGAGAGAGAGTGAGTGTATGTGTTTAGGAGAGAGAGTGGGTGTGTGTGTTTAGGAGAGAGAGTGTGTGTGTGTGTTTAGGAGAGAGAGCAAGTGTGTCTGTTTAGGAGAGAGAGTGTGTGTGTGTGTTTAGGAGAGAGAGCGAGTGTGTTTAGGAGAGAGAGTGAGTGTATGTGTTTAGGAGAGAGAGTGGGTGTGTGTGTTTAGGAGAGAGAGTGTGTGTGTGTGTTTAGGAGAGAGAGTGTGTGTGTGTGTTTAGGAGAGAGAGCAAGTGTGTGTGTTTAGGAGAGAGAGCGAGTGTGTGTGTTTAGGAGAGAGAGCGAGTGTGTGTGTTTAGGAGAGAGAGCGAGTGTGTGTGTTTAGGAGAGAGAGCGAGTGTGTGTGTGTGTAGGAGAGAGAGCGAGTGTGTGTGTGTAGGAGAGAGAGCGAGTGTGTGTGTGTAGGAGAGAGAGCGAGTGTGTGTGTGTAGGAGAGAGAGCGAGTGTGTGTGTGTAGGAGAGAGAGCGAGTGTGTGTGTTTAGGAGAGAGAGTGGGTGTGTGTGTTTAGGAGAGAGAGCGAGTGTGTGTGTGTAGGAGAGAGAGCGAGTGTGTGTGTGTAGGAGAGAGAGTGGGTGTGTGTGTTTAGGAGAGAGAGCGAGTGTGTGTGTTTAGGAGAGAGAGTGTGTGTGTGTGTTTAGGAGAGAGAGTGTGTGTGTGTGTTTAGGAGAGAGAGTGGGTGTGTGTGTTTAGGAGAGAGAGCGAGTGTGTGTGTGTAGGAGAGAGAGCAAGTGTGTGTGTTTAGGAGAGAGAGTGTGTGTGTGTGTAGGAGAGAGAGCAAGTGTGTGTGTTTAGGAGAGAGAGCGTGTGTGTGTGTTTAGGAGAGAGAGCGAGTGTGTGTGTTTAGGAGAGAGAGTGAGTGTATGTGTTTAGGAGAGAGAGTGAGTGTGTGTTTAGGAGAGAGAGTGAGTGTATGTGTTTAGGAGAGAGAGTGAGTGTGTGTTTAGGAGAGAGAGTGAGTGTATGTGTTTAGGAGAGAGAGCAAGTGTGTGTGTTTAGGAGAGAGAGTGTGTGTGTGTGTAGGAGAGAGAGCAAGTGTGTGTGTTTAGGAGAGAGAGTGTGTGTGTGTGTTTAGGAGAGAGAGCGAGTGTGTGTGTTTAGGAGAGAGAGCGAGTGTGTGTGTTTAGGAGAGAGAGTGAGTGTATGTGTTTAGGAGAGAGAGTGAGTGTGTGTGTTTAGGAGAGAGAGTGGGTGTATGTGTTTAGGAGAGAGAGTGAGTGTGTGTTTAGGAGAGAGAGTGAGTGTATGTGTTTAGGAGAGAGAGCAAGTGTGTGTGTTTAGGAGAGAGAGTGTGTGTGTGTGTTTAGGAGAGAGAGCGAGTGTGTTTAGGAGAGAGAGTGAGTGTATGTGTTTAGGAGAGAGAGTGGGTGTGTGTGTTTAGGAGAGAGAGTGTGTGTGTGTGTTTAGGAGAGAGAGCGAGTGTGTGTGTGTTTAGGAGAGAGAGCGAGTGTGTGTGTTTAGGAGAGAGAGCGAGTGTGTGTGTTTAGGAGAGAGAGCGAGTGTGTGTGTTTAGGAGAGAGAGCGAGTGTGTGTGTGTAGGAGAGAGAGCGAGTGTGTGTGTGTAGGAGAGAGAGCGAGTGTGTGTGTGTAGGAGAGAGAGCGAGTGTGTGTGTGTAGGAGAGAGAGCGAGTGTGTGTGTTTAGGAGAGAGAGCGAGTGTGTGTGTTTAGGAGAGAGAGCGAGTGTGTGTGTTTAGGAGAGAGAGTGTGTGTGTGTGTTTAGGAGAGAGAGCAAGTGTGTGTGTTTAGGAGAGAGAGCGAGTGTGTGTGTTTAGGAGAGAGAGCGAGTGTGTGTGTTTAGGAGAGAGAGTGTGTGTGTGTGTTTAGGAGAGAGAGCAAGTGTGTGTGTTTAGGAGAGAGAGCGAGTGTGTGTGTTTAGGAGAGAGAGCGAGTGTGTGTGTTTAGGAGAGAGAGTGGGTGTGTGTGTTTAGGAGAGAGAGTGTGTGTGTGTGTTTAGGAGAGAGAGTGTGTGTGTGTGTTTAGGAGAGAGAGCGAGTGTGTGTGTTTAGGAGAGAGAGTGAGTGTGTGTGTTTAGGAGAGAGAGTGTGTGTGTGTGTTTAGGAGAGAGAGTGTGTGTGTGTGTTTAGGAGAGAGAGTGGGTGTGTGTGTTTAGGAGAGAGAGTGAGTGTATGTGTTTAGGAGAGAGAGTGGGTGTGTGTGTTTAGGAGAGAGAGTGTGTGTGTGTGTTTAGGAGAGAGAGTGTGTGTGTGTGTTTAGGAGAGAGAGCGAGTGTGTGTGTGTAGGAGAGAGAGCGAGTGTGTGTGTGTGTAGGAGAGAGAGTGAGTGTGTGTTTAGGAGAGAGAGTGTGTGTGTGTTTAGGAGAGAGAGCGAGTGTGTGTGTTTAGGAGAGAGAGCGAGTGTGTGTGTTTAGGAGAGAGAGTGGGTGTGTCTGTTTAGGAGAGAGAGCGAGTGTGTGTGTGTTTTTAGGAAAGGGAGAGAGAGTGTGTGTATTCATGTGGGGAGAGAGAGTGAGTGTGTGTATGTGAGTGTGGGAGAGACTGCATGTGAAAGTATGTGTTTGTGTATGTGAATACATGTGAGAGTGAATGCATGTGTGTGAGAGTGCAAGTGTATGTGTGTATAAGAGAGTTTGAGTGTGTGTGGGAGAGAGAATAAGTGAGTGTGTGTGAGATTGAGTGAGAGGGTGAGAAAATTAGAGGGTGTGTGTCTGTGAGTGAGTGAGAGAGTGTGTGAGTGAGTCAGTGAGTGAGTGAGAGGGTGTGTGAGTGAGTGAGTGAGAGGCTGTGTAGTGAGTCAGTGAGTGAGTGAGAGGGTGTGTGAGTGAGTCAGTGAGTGAGTAAGAGGGTGTGTGAGTGAGTGAGTGAGTAAGAGGGTCTGTGAGTGAGTAAGAGGGTGTGTGAGTGAGTGAGTGAGTAAGAGGGTCTGTGAGTGAGTGAGAGGGTGTGTGAGTGAGTGAGAGGGTGTGTGAGTGAGTGAGAGGGTGTGTGAGTGAGAGGGTGTGTGAGTGAGAGGGTGTGTGAGTGAGAGGGTGTGTGACTGAGAGGGTGTGTGACTGAGAGGGTGTGTGACTGAGAGGGTGTGTGGTGAGAGGGTGAGTGAGTGAGAGGGTGTGTGAGTGAGTCAATGAATGAGTGAGAGGGTGTGTGAGTGAGTCAGTGAGTGAGAGGGTGTGAGTGAGTGAGTGAGAGGGTGTGAGTGAGTGAGTGAGAGGGTGTGAGTGAGTGAGGGGGTGTGAGTGAGTGAGTGAGAGGGTGTGTGAGTGAGTGAGAGGGTGTGTGAGTGAGTCAGTGTGTGAGTGAGTGAGTGAGAGGGTGTGTGAGTGAGTGAGTGAGAGGGTGTGTGAGTGAGTGAGTGAGAGGGTGTGTGAGTGAGTGAGTGAGAGGGTGTGTGAGTGAGTGAGAGGGTGTGTGAGTGACTGAATGAGTGAGAGGGTGTGTGAGTGAGTCAGTGAGTGAGTGAGAGGGTGTGTGAGTGAGTCAGTGAGTGAGTGAGAGGGTGTGTGAGTGAGTGAGAGGGTGTGTGAGTGAGTCAGTGAGTGAGAGGGTGTGTGAGTGAGTGAGAGGGTGTGTGTAAGTGAGTGAGAGGGTGTGTGTAAGTGAGTGAGAGGGTGTGTGTGAGTGAGTGAGTGGGTGTGTGTGAGTGAGTGAGTGGGTGTGTGAGTGAGTGAGTGAGAGGGTGTGTGTGTGAGTGAGTGAGAGGGTGTGTGAGTGAGTGAGAGGGTGTGTGAGTGAGTGAGAGGGTGTGTGAGTGAGTGAGAGGGTGTGTGAGTGAGTGAGAGGGTGTGTGAGTGAGTCAGTGAGTTAGTGAGTGAGTGAGAGGGTGTGTGAGTGAGTGAGTGAGAGGGTGTGTGAGTGATAGGGTGAGTGAGTGAGAGGGTGTGTGAGTCAGTGAGTGAGTGAGTGAGAGGGTGTGTGAGTGAGTGAGTCAGTGAGTCAGTGTGTGAGTGAGAGGGTGTGTGAGTGAGAGGGTGTGTGAGTGAGAGGGTGTATGAGTGAGTGAGTGAGTGTGTGTGAGTGAGAGGGTGTGTGAGTGAGAGGGTGTGTGAGTGAGAGGGTGTGTGAGTGAGAGGGTGTGTGAGTGAGAGGGTGTGTGAGTGAGAGAGTGAGTGACTGACTGAGTGAGTGAGAGGGTGTGTGAGTCACTGAGTCAGTGAGTGAGTGAGAGGGTGAGTGAGTGAGAGGGTGAGTGAGTGAGAGGGTGAGTGAGTGAGTGAGAGGGTGAGTGAGTGAGTGAGAGGGTGTGTGAGTGAGTGAGTGATTGAGAGGGTGTGTGAGTGAGAGGGTGTGTGAGTGAGTGAGTGAGAGGGTGTGTGAGTGAGAGGGTGTGTGAGTGAGTGAGAGGGTGTGTGAGTGAGTGAGAGGGTGTGTGAGTGAGTGAGGGTGTGTGAGTGAGTGAGGGTGTGTGAGTGAGTGAGTGAGGGTGTGTGAGTGAGTGAGTGAGGGTGTGTGAGTGAGTGAGTGAGGGTGTGTGAGTGAGTGTGTGAGAGGGTGTGTGAGTGAGTGTGTGAGAGAGAGGGTGTGTGAGAAAGAGGGTGTGTGAGTGAGAGGGTGTGTGAGTGAGAGGGTGTGTGAGTGAGAGGGTGTGTGAGTGAGAGGGTGTGTGAGTGAGAGGGTGTGTGAGAGGGTGTGTGAGTGACTGACTGAGTGAGTGAGAGGGTGTGTGAGTCAGTGAGTCAGTGAGTGAGTGAGAGGGTGTTATGAGTGAGAAGGTGTGTGAGTGAGTGAGTGAGTGAGTGAGGGTGAGTGAGTGAGTGAGGGTGAGTGAGTGAGTGAGAGGGTGAGTGAGTGAGAGGGTGAGTGAGTGAGAGGGTGAGTAAGTGAGAGGGTGAGTGAGTGAGAGGGTGAGTGAGTGAGTGTGTGATGAGAGGGTGTGTGAGTGAGTGAGTGAGAGGGTGTGTGAGTGAGTGAGTGAGTGAGAGGGTGTGTGAGTGAGTCAGTGAGTGAGTGAGAGGGTGTGTGAGTGAGTCAGTGAGTGAGTGAGAGGCTGTGTAGTGAGTCAGTGAGTGAGTGAGAGGGTGTGTGAGTGAGTCAGTGAGTGAGTGAGAGGGTGTGTGAGTGAGTGAGTAAGAGGGTGTGTGAGTGAGTGAGAGGGTCTGTGAGTGAGTGAGAGGGTCTGTGAGTGAGTGAGAGGGTGTGTGACTGAGAGGGTGTGTGACTGAGAGGGTGTGTGACTGAGAGGGTGTGTGAGTGAGAGGGTGTGTGAGTGAGAGGGTGTGTGAGTGAGAGGGTGTGTGAGTGAGAGGGTGTGTGACTGAGAGGGTGTATGAGTGAGAGGGTGTGTGGTGAGAGGGTGAGTGAGTGAGAGGGTGTGTGAGTGAGTCAGTGAATGAGTGAGAGGTTGCGTGAGTGAGTCAGTGAGTGAGAGGGTGTGAATGAGTGAGTGAGAGGGTGTGAGTGAGTGAGTGAGAGGGTGTGTGAGTGAGTCAGTGTGTGAGTGAGTGAGTGAGAGGGTGTGTGAGTGAGTGAGTGAAAGGGTGTGTGAGTGAGTGAGTGAGAGGGTGTGTGAGTGAGTGAGTGAGAGGGTGTGTGAGTGAGTGAATGAGTGAGAGGGTGTGTGAGTGAGTCAGTGAGTGAGAGGGTGTGTGAGTGAGTCAGTGAGTGAGAGGGTGTGTGAGTGAGTGAGAGGGTGTGTGAGTGAGTGAGAGGGTGTGTGAGTGAGTGAGAGGGTGTGTGTAAGTGAGTGAGAGGGTGTGTGTAAGTGAGTGAGAGGGTGTGTGTAAGTGAGTGCGAGGGTGTGTGTGAGTGAGTGAGTGAGAGGGTGTGTGAGTGAGTGAGTGAGAGGGTGTGTGAGTGAGTGAGTGAGAGGGTGTGTGAGTGAGTGAGTGAGAGGGTGTGTGAGTGAGTGAGTGAGAGGGTGTGTGAGTGAGTGAGTGAGAGGGTGTGTGAGTGAGTGAGTGAGTGAGAGGGTGTGTGAGTGAGTCAGTGAGTTAGTGAGTGAGTGAGAGGGTGTGTGAGTGAGTGAGAGGGTGTTTGAGTGAGAGGGTGTTTGAGTGAGAGGGTGTGTGAGTGAGAGGGTGTGTGAGTGAGTGAGAGGGTGTGTGAGTGAGTGAGAGGGTGTGTGAGTCAGTGAGAGGGTGTGTGAGTCAGTGAGTGAGTGAGTGAGAGGGTGTGTGAGTGAGTGAGTCAGTGAGTCAGTGTGTGAGTGAGAGGGTGTGTGAGTGAGAGGGTGTGTGAGTGAGAGGGTGTGTGAGTGAGAGGGTGTGTGAGTGAGTGAGTCAGTGAGTGAGAAGGTGTGTGAGTGAGTGAGTGAGAGGGTGTGTGAGTGAGTGAGTCAGTGAGTCAGTGTTTGAGTGAGAGGGTGTGTGAGTGAGAGGGTGTGTGAGTGAGAGGGTGTGTGAGTGAGAGGGTGTGTGAGTGAGTGACTGACTGAGTGAGTGAGTGAGAGGGTGTGTGAGTGAGAGGGTGTGTGAGTGAGTGAGGGTGAGTGAGTGAGAGGGTGAGTGAGTGAGAGGGTGAGTGAGTGAGAGGGTGAGTGAGTGAGAGGGTGTGTGAGTGAGAGGGTGTGTGAGTGAGAGGGTGTGTGAGTGAGAGGGTGTGTGAGTGAGTGAGTGAGAGGGTGTGTGAGTGAGTGAGTGAGAGGGTGTGTGAGTGAGTGAGTGAGAGGGTGTGTGAGTGAGAGGGTGTGTGAGTGAGAGGGTGTGTGAGTGAGAGGGTGTGTGAGTGAGAGGGTGTGTGAGTGAGTGAGGGTGTGTGAGTGAGTGAGTGAGGGTGTGTGAGTGAGTGTGTGAGAGGGTGTGTGAGTGAGAGGGTGTGTGAGTGAGAGGGTGTGTGAGTGAGCGGGTGTGTGAGTGAGCGGGTGTGTGAGTGAGAGGGTGTGTGAGTGAGAGGGTGTGTGAGTGAGAGGGTGTGTGAGTGAGAGGGTGTGTGAGTGAGTGAGTGAGGGTGTGTGAGTGAGTGAGTGACTGACTGAGTGAGTGAGAGGGTGTGTGAGTCAGTGAGTGAGTGAGAGGGTGTGTGAGTGAGAAGGTGTGTGAGTGAGAAGGTGTGTGAGTGAGTGAGGGTGAGTGAGTGAGTGAGGGTGAGTGAGTGAGAGGGTGTGTGAGTGAGTGAGAGGGTGTGTGAGTGAGTGAGAGGGTGTGTGAGTGAGTGAGGGTGAGTGAGTGAGTGAGTGAGGGTGAGTGAGTGAGAGGGTGTGTGAGTGAGTGAGTGAGAGGGTGTGTGATGAGAGGGTGTGTGAGTGAGTGAGTGAGAGGGTGTGTGAGTGAGTGAGTGAGTGAGTGAGAGGGTGTGTGAGTGAGAGGATGTGTGAGTGAGAGGGTGTGTGAGTGAGAGGGTGTGTGAGTGAGTCAGTGTGTGAGTGAGTCAGTGAGTGAGTGAGTGAGACGGTGTGTGAGTGAGTGAGTGACAAACCTTCCTTGTAAACAGCTGTGATTTCCTGTAACTCCCGGCTTGATCTGGTGACCATAATTTCAATCAAAGTCTCTTCATCTGTCCCAAGTCCCTGTGGAAACAGATCACACGACAGGAAGGTCTAAGTCACCATTTGTACACAGGATGGTAAGCGATACAATTGAGCAGTTTGCCTCTGGCTCCAGGGGTGGTTCCCCCACTCCTGAGTCACAGCTTGTGGACCTGGTCCTCCCACTTCAGACAACCGAGTAAAAACTCCAGGCTGACACTCTGTGTCTGTACTGAGGGAGTGCTGCACTGTCAGAGAGTCGGTACTGAGGGAGCACCGCACTGTTGGAGGGTCAGTACTGAGGGAGTGCCGCACTGTCAGAGGGTCAGTACTGAGGGAGTGCCGCACTGTCGGAGGGTCAGTACTGAGGGAGCGCCGCACTGTCAGAGGGTAGGTACTGAGGGAGCGCCGCACGGTCGGAGGGTCAGTGCTGAGGGAGCGCCGCACTGTCGGATGGTCAGTGCTGAGGGGGTGCCGCACTGTCGGAGGGTCAGTGCTGAGGGGGTGCCACACTGTCGGAGGGTCAGTGCTGAGGGAGTGCCGCACTGTCGGAGGGTCAGTACTGAGGGAGTGCTGCACTGTCAGAGGGTCAGTGCTGAGGGGGCGCCGCACTGTCGGAGAGGGTCAGTGCTGAGGGAGTGCCGCACTGTCGGAGGGTCAGTACTGAGGGAGTGCTGCACTGTCAGAGGGTCAGTGCTGAGGGGGCGCCGCACTGTCGGAGAAAGAGAGAGAGTGACATGAGAGAGAGGTGTAAATAAAGAGAAAGCCAGAGAGGGAGAGAGAGGGAGACAGACAGAGGGAGAGTGAGAGAGGAGAAGGAAAGAGAGAAAGGGAGAGAGGGATACACACATTAGTGAAAGGGGAGGGGGAGAGATGTATACAGACATGAGAGAGATTGAAAGGAGACAATGCTGACAGAGGGGTCACTCACTAATTACTGTCCCAGGAGGGAGGGAGGGAGGGAGGGGAGTTACCTTCATGGCTTCTTTTAGCTCCTGAGCATCCAGAACTGCTGGGGACTTTAAGAGTGAGAGCATAACGTTCTCAAGGTAACCGGACAATTTCTTTTTCAACAACGATTCCAATTCCTGCAGGCCAGACACAGAATGATTCAAAGTTAATAATCAGCAATGAGATGTCATCTTAAGCATCCCGGAGGGTCAGTATTGAGGGAGTGCAGCACTGTCGGAGGGTTAGTACTGAGGGAGAGCCGCACTGTCGGAGGGTCAGTACTGAGGGAGCGCCGCACTGTCGGAGGGTCAGTATTGAGGGAGTGCAGCACTGTCGGAGGGTCAGTACTGAGAGAGCGCCGCACTGTCGGAGGGTCAGTATTGAGGGAGCGCAGCACTGTCGGAGGGTCAGTACTGAGGGAGCGCCGCACTGTCGGAGGGTCAGTACTGAGGGAGTGCTGCACTGTCGGAGGGTCAGTATTGAGGGAGTGCAGCACTGTCGGAGGGTCCGTACTGAGGGAGTGCTGGACTGTTGGAGGGTCAGTACTGAGGGAGAGCCGCACTGTCGGAGGGTCAGTACTGAGGGAGCGCCGCACTGTCAGAGGGTCAGTACTGAGGGAGTGCTGCAATGGCGGAGGGACAGTATGGTGGGAGTGCCGCACTGTCAAAGGTCAGTACTGAGGGAGTGCCGCACTGTCGGAGGGTCAGTACTGAGGGATTGCCACACTGTCAGAGGGTCAGTACTGAGGGAGTGCCGCAATGTCGGAGGGTCAGTACTGAGGGTGCGCCGCAATGGCGGAGGGTCAGTATTGAGGGAGTGCAGCACTGTCGGAGGTTTAGTACTGAGGGAGCGCCGCACTGTCGGAGGGTCAGTACTGAGGGAGTGCTGCACTGTGGGAGGGTCAGTACTGAGGGAGTGCTGCACTGTCGGAGGGTCAGTACTGAGGGAGCGCCGCACTGTCAGAGGGTCAGTACTGAGGGAGCGCCGCACTGTCAGAGGGTCAGTACTGAGGGAGTGCTGCACTGTCGGAGGGTCAGTACTGAGGGAGCGCCGCACTGTCAGAGGGTCAGTACTGAGGGAGTGCTGCATTGTCGGAGGGTCAGTGCTGAAGGAGCGCCGCACTGTCGGAGGGTCAGTACTGAGCGAGTGCTGCACTGTGGGAGGGTCAGTACTGAGGGAGCGCCGCACTGTCGGAGGGTCAGTACTGAGGGAGTGCTGCACTGTGGGAGGGTCAGTACTGAGGGAGCGCCGCACTGTCGGAGGGTCAGTACTGAGGGAGCGCCGCACTGTCGGAGGGTCAGTACTGAGGGAGTGCTGCACTGTCAGAGGGTCAGTACTGAGGGAGTGCTGCACTGTCGGAGGGTCAGTACTGAGGGAGTGCCGCACTGTGGGAGGGTCAGTACTGAGGGAGCGCCGCACTGTCGGAGGGTCAGTACTGAGGGAGTGCTGCACTGTCGGAGGGTCAGTACTGAGGGAGCGCCGCACTGTCGGAGGGTCAGTACTGAGGTAGTGCCGCACTGTCGGAGGGTCAGTACTGAGGGAGCGCCGCACTGTCGGAGGGTCAGTACTGAGGGAGCGCCGCACTGTCGGAGGGTCAGTACTGAGGGAGCGCCGCACTGTCGGAGGGTCAGTACTGAGGGAGTGCCGCACTGTCGGAGGGTCAGTACTGAGGGAGTGCCGCACTGTCGGAGGGTCAGTACTGAGGGAGCGCCGCACTGTCGGAGGGTCAGTACTGAGGGAGTGCCGCACTGTCAGAGGGTCAGTACTGAGGGAGTGCCGCACTGTCGGAGGGTCAGTACTGAGGGAGTGCCGCACTGTCGGAGGGTCAGTACTGAGGTAGCGCCGCACTGTCGGATTTGCCACCATTAAGATGAGGTGTTAAATCGAGGCCCCGTGTACCCTCTCATGCAGATGTAAAAGGTGCCACGGCTGCTATTGGGAGAAGAACGGGGGTAGGGGGGTGTGGGTGGAGGGGGGAGGGTTCTATCCGGTGTCCTGGGGCCCAATATTTATCCTTCAACCAACATCTGTAAAAAACAGATGATCTGGGTCATTATCCCGTTGCTGGTTTGTGGGATCTTGCTGTGCGCAAATTGCCTCCCACATTTCCTACATCACAACAGTGACCACGCTTCAAAAAACAGGTCCCTCATTGGCTGTGAAACGTTTTGGGACATCCTGAGGGGGTGAAAGGCGCTAGAGAAATGCAGGACTTCCCTTTCTGAGGCTCGGACTTTGAGAGGCTCGTGGAGCCGTTGTACCGGAGGGAGAAAGGTGACCCTGAGTGAGCACCTCCAGCCCTCCCGATCTCTGTAACCTCCTCCAGCCCCTCCAGCCCTCCCGATCTCTGTAACCTCCTCCAGTTCCTACACCCCTCCCTATCTCTGTAACCTCCTCCAGTCCCTACACCCCTCCCTATCTCTGTAACCTCCTCCAGCCCCTCCAGCCCTCCCGATCTCTGTAACCTCCTCCAGTTCCTACAACCCTCCCTATCTCTGTAACCTCCTCCAGTCCCTACACCCCTCCCTATCTCTGTAACCTCCTCCAGTCCCTACAACCCTCCCTATCTCTGTAACCACCTCCAGCCCCTACAACCCCTCCCTATCTCTGTAACCTCCTCCAGCCCCTACACCCCCTCCCTATCTCCGTAACCTCCTCCAGCCCCTACACCCCTCCCTACCTCTGTAACCTCTTCCAGCCCCTACACCCCTCCCTATCTCTGTAACCTCCTCCAGCCCCTACACCCCTCCCTATCTCTGTAACCTCCTCCAGCCCCTACACCCCTCCCTATCTCTGTAACCTCCTCCAGCCCCTACACCCCTCCCTATCTCTGTAACCTCCTCCAGCCCCTACACTCCTCCCTATCTCTGTAACCTCCTCCAGCCCCTACACCCCTCCCTATCTCTGTAACCTCCTCCAGCCCCTACAACCCTCCCTATCTCTGTAACCTCCTCTAACCCCTACACCGCTCCCTATATCTGTAACCTCCTCCATCCCCCTACACCCCTCCCTATCTCTGTTACTTCCTCCAGCCCCTACACCACTCACTATCTCTGTAACCTCCTCCAGCCCCTACACCCCTCCCTATCTCTGTAACCTCCTCCAGTCCCTACACCCCTCCCTATCTCTGTAACCTCCTCCAGCCCCTACAGCCTTCCCTATCTCTGTAACATCCTCCAGCCCCTACAGCCTTCCCTATCTGTGTAACCTCCTCCAGCCTCTACACCCCTCCCTATCTCTGTAACCTCCTCCAGCCCCTAAACCCCTCCCTATCTCTGTAACACACTCCAGCCCCTAGACCCCTCCCTATCTCTGTAACCTCCTCCAGCCCCTACACCTCTCCCTATCTCTGTAACCTCCTCCAGTCCCTACACCCCTCCGTATCTCTGTAACCTCCTCCAGCCCCTACACCCCTCCCTATCTCTGTAACCTCCTCCAGTCCCTACACCCCTCCCTATCTCTGTAACCTCCTCCAGCCCCTACACTCTTCCTATCTGTGTAACCTCCTCCAGCCCCTACACCCCTCCCTATCTCTGTAATCTCCTCCAGCCCCTACACCCCTCCCTATCTCTGTAACACCCTCCAGCCCCTAGACCCCTCCCTATCTCTGTAACCTCCTCCAGCCCCTACACCCCTCCCTATCTCTGTAACCTCCTCCAGCCCCTTCATCCCTCCCTATCTCTGTAACCTCCTCCAGCCCCTACACCCCTCCCTATCTCTGTAACCTCCTCGAGCTCCTACGCTCCTCCCTATCTCTGTAACTTCCTCCAGCCCCTAAACCACTATCTCTGTAACCTCCTCCAGCCCCTACACTCTTCCTATCTGTGTAACCTCCTCCAGCCTCTACACCCCTCCCTATCTCTGTAACATCCTCCAGCCCCCACACCCCTCCCTATCTCTGTAACCTCCTCCAGCCCCCTACACCCCTCCCTATCTCTGTAACCTCCTCCAGTCCCTACACCCCTCCCTATCTCTGTAACACCCTCCAGTCCCTACACACCTCCCTATCTCTGTAACCTCCTCCAGCCCCTACACCCCTCCCCATCTCTGTAACCTCCTCCAGCCCCTACACCCCTCCCTATCTCTGTAACCTCCTCCAGCCCCTACACCCCTCCCCATCTCTGTAACCTCCTCCAGCCCCTACACCCCTCCCTATCTCTGTAACCTCCTCCAGCCCCTACAACCCTCCCTATCTCTGTAACCTCCTCCAGCCCCTACACCCCTCCCTATCTCATGTAACCTCCTCCAGCCCCTACACCCCTCCCCATCTCTGTAACCTCCTCCAGCCCCTACACCCCTCCCTATCTCTGTAACCTCCTCCAGCCCCTACACCCCTCCCCATCTCTGTAACCTCCTCCAGCCCCTACACCCCTCCCTATCTCTGTAACCTCCTCCAGCCCCTACAACCCTCCCTATCTCTGTAACCTCCTCCAGCCCCTACACCCCTCCCTATCTCATGTAACCTCCTCCAGCCCCTACACCCCTCCCTATCTCTGTAACCTCCTCCAGCCCCTACACCCCTCCCTATCACTGTAACCTCCTCCAGCCCCTACACCCCTCCCTATCACTGTAACCTCCTCCAGCCCCTACACCCCTCCCTATCTCTGTAACCTCCTCCAGCCCCTACACCCCTCCCTATCTCTTTAACCTCCTCCAGCCCCTACACCCCTCCCTATCTCTGCGACCTCCTCCAGCCCCTACACCCCTCCCTATCTCTGTAAGCTCCTCCAGCCCCTACACCCCTCCCTATCTCTGTAACCTCCTCCAGCCCCTTCATCCCTCCCTATCTCTGTAACCTCCTCCAGCCCCTACACCCCTCCCTATCTCTGTAACCTCCTCCAACTCCTACGCTCCTCCCTATCTCTGTAACTTCCTCCAGCCCCTAAACCCCTCCCTATCTCTGTAACCTCCTCCAGCCCCTACACCCCTCCCTATCTCTGTAACCTCCTCCAGCCCCTACACTCTTCCTATCTGTGTAACCTCCTCCAGCCCCTACACCCCTCCCTATCTCTGTAACCTCCTCCAGCCCCTACACCCCTCCCTATCTCTGTAACCTCCTCCAGCCCCTACACCCCTCCCTATCTCTGTAACATCCTCCAGCCCCCACGCCCCTCCCTATCTCTGTAACCTCCTCCAGCCCCTACACCCCTCCCTATCTCTGTAACCTCCTCCAGCCCCTACACCCCTCCCTATCTCTGTAACCTCCTCCAGCCCCTACAACCCCTCCGAGATCTCTTCTCTCCTTGAATTCCAGCCTCTTGCCCATCCCCCGATCCCCATCGCTCCACCATTGGCAGCCGTGCCTTCAGCTGCCTGGGGGAGGCCCTGAGCTCTGGAATTCCCTCCCTAAACCTCTCCCCCTCTCTCTCTCTCTCTCCTCCTTTAAATCAGTCCTTAAAACCGACCTCCTGACCAAGCCTCTGGTCACATTTCGACCGCGTCTGTGGAGAGAGAAACAGTTAACATTTCGAGCCCGTCTGACTCTCCTTCAGCTCTGAAGAGGGGTCACAGAGACTCGAAACGTTAACTCTGTTTTTCTCTCTCTCCACAGAGGCTGTCAGACCTGCTGAATTTTTCCAGCATTTTCTGTTTTTATTTCAGATTTCCAGCACCCTCAGTGTTTTGCGTTTATATTACATTGGTCACCACCCCTAAGACCCCCTTACGTGACTTGGGGTCCATTTCTGAATGATCAACCCTCCAGTGCAGCACCCCCGGGGGACGTTTTACTCTGCTGAAGGTGCTATAAGAATGCAGGATGTCATGGCTGTTGTTGGCTGCAGCTATGACACTCACAGTATTGTATTGCTTCTGAAAGGCCTTAGCAATCAGCTGCCTCTGTTCCAAGCTCCGGTTGCTGATGATCCGGACAATAGTCGCTTCATCGACCCCTGGAGAAAGGCAAGCACAGGGAGAAGGGAAGGAAAGCGGGTGTGAGAGACAGCCGGGTGGGGGGGGGAGACGCCGCAGAATGCTGGGGTTGCTGGGTTGGGGGTGGGGGGGGTGGTGGGGAGAGAATTCCACAGACCCTCTGAGAGAAGAAATTCCTCCTCGTCTCTGTCTTCAATGGGAGACCCCTTATTCCGAAACTGTGCCCCCTCCCCCCCTCTCGTTCTAGTCTCTCCCACGAGGTGGGGGGGGAAACATCCTCTGAAGCATCTGTCCCGTCAAACCGCACCCCCCCCCCACCCCCCCCAACCGCCCTCAGGGTTTCAATAAGATCACCCCTCACTCTTCTAAACTCCAACAGGTACAGTCCCAGCCTAGGAACATAGGACTTAGGAGCAGGAGGAGGCTATTCAGCCCTTCGAGCCTGTTCTGTCATTCAGTAGGATCATGGCTGACCTGGTTGTGCCTCGACTCCACTCTCCTGTCTCCCCCCCCCCCCCCCACCCCCTTCCATATAAAGGCTCAGCCTTTCCTCATAGGATAGACCCACCAATCACCCCAGGAATCGATCGAGAGAGCCTTTGCTGGGTGCAGAGTGTGGCGCAAATTGTATTTTCATAACCCTTCAGAGCGGCTTGAGGTCTCCTGCCTCACTTGACCACCCCCCCCGCCCCCCACTCCGGCCAACTGAAGGCGGGGGGTGGGGGTGCGTTATTTCTGGCCGAACCAGTCACCGAGCTGCGCTGGGCAGACTCGCGCCCCCCACTCCCAAAGAGGGATCACTTGGGGCACACTGGGGTGTCTCAAGCTCAGACGGTGCCCGCTCGCAGCTCTTGATTGCCACCCTGAGCCGATTCAGGGTCACCGGGTACCGAGGGGGGAGCTTGGGGTGGGGGGGTGCTGCGAGGGGAGGGTCACACCTCCCTTGCTCGATCTGGTGTAAACTCCCCACCGACCTGCGTGTAATTCTGCAGGCCGCCACCGAGCGGTGCCATTGTGCAACTCCCGTGGCCAGCTCTCTGTCGCCCTCCCAAACTTGCTGGCGGGACGTTGAACAGCAGGCAAGCAGAGGGCCAGGGGTGCCAGCTGCAGGGGGCAAGTATCAGTAAGTACCTTTTGCATCAATGGCTTTCTTCAAAGCTTCCACGTCTTCACCTACCAGGAAGTTGGCGTATGGTTTCAAGGTGGCCAGTGTGCCCCAGGTCATTGGCTGGTGAGCAAAAACAAAACATTACACACTGGATTATGATCGAGGGGTTTACATATAGAATAACAGATACCCGGGAGTGAGTTACAGACTGGAATCTAATCGAGGGTTTCAGGGGGTTTATATATAGAATAACAGATACCCGGGAGTGAGTTACAGACTGGAATCTAATCGAGGGGTTCAGGTGGTTTATATATAGAATAACAGATTCCCGGGAGTGAGTTACAGACTGGAATCTAATCGAGGGGTTCGGGGTGGTTTATATACAGAATAACAGATACCCGGGAGTGAGTTACAGACTGGAATCTAATCGGGGGGTTCAGGGGGTTTATATATAGAATAACAGATACCCAGGAGTGAGTTACAGACTGGAATCTAATCGAGGGGTTCAGGGGGTTTATATATAGAATAACAGATACCCAGGAGTGAGTTACAGACTGGAATGTTTCTGGCCGACTATACATTACATTGAACTTTGTACAATGTACACACACCAAGAAAGGCAGATGTTTCAATAAATGGTATAATTGCATCTTTTGATGATTCACCTGGCTGACATCAAGACTGCAAATTTTCCAGGTTAGAACACTGTCCCCATCAAACACTCCCGGGACAGGTACAGCACGGGGTTAGATACAGAGTAAAGTTCCCTCTGCACTGTCCCCATCAAACACTCCCAGGACAGGTACAGCACGGGGTTAGATACAGAGTAAAGCTTCCTCTACACTGTTCCCATCAAACACTCCCAGGACAGGTACAGCACGGGGTTAGATACAGAGTAAAGCTCCCTCTACACTGTCCCCATCAAACACTCCCAGTACAGGTACAGCACGGGGTTAGATACAGAGTAAAGCTCCCTCTACGCTGAGCCCAGCAAACACTCCCAGGACAGGTACAGCACGGGGTTAGATACAGAGTAAAGCTCCCTCACAATTGAAGGAGATATTGATCTGTGTGGACAGGAACTGCCACCCTGTAGACACAGAGACAGCACCCACCTGCATGTGCCCACCCTCTGCACAGCACAGGACAACAGGCTGGTTGGCCAGGGAGTGCATCATAGTGAAACCTAACCTTCTCCTGATCCATCATCAACAGAACACACTTGCAGGTAGCTGACATTGGATGACGGGAACGTTATTTTGATCGATTCGTTGCTGCTTTGGAGCCCATTCGAGAAGGAGGTAGAGATTTGACATTACCGGTTGCAATTCCTGACGTAGCCAGGAGGGGAGGAAGCACTTACCCGGTCGACCTGAACAATTTGGCTGAGGATTTCATTCACAAGGACCATGGCTCCTAGTTCCTGCGTGGACAAGAAAATAGTTTCACACACGGCAGAAGCGAGTGGGTGGACCACAGTTACAGCTCAGTATGTAGCAATCTCACATCTGAATCACAAGGTCGTCAGCTTGAGTCCCACTCCAGAGACCTGAACACAAAATCCAGGCTCGGAGTGGGAGTACTCTACAGAGGGAGCGCCGCACTGTCGGAGGGTCAGTACTGAGGGAGTGCTGCACTGTTGGAGGGTCAGTACTGAGGGAGTGCCGCACTGTCGGAGGGTCAGTACAGAGGGAGCGCCGCACTGTCGGAGGGTCAGTACTGAGGGAGTGCCGCACTGTCGGAGGGTCAGTACTGAGGGAGTGCCGCACTGTCGGAGAGTCAGTACTGAGGGAGTGCTGCACTGTCGGAGAGTCAGTACTGAGGGAGTGCCGCACTGTCAGAGGGTCAGTACTGAGGGAGCACCGCACTGTCAGAGGGTCAGTACTGAGGGAGTGCCGCACTGTCAGAGGGTCAGTACTGAGGGAGTGCTGCACTGTCGTAGGGTCAGTACTGAGGGAGTGCCGCACTGTCAGAGGGTAAGTACTGAGAGAGTGCCGCACTGTCTGGGGGTCAGTACTGAGGGAGTGCCGTACTGTCTGGGGGTCAGTACTGAGGGAGTGCCGCACTGTCGGAGGGTCAGTACTGAGGGAGCGCCACACTGTCAAAGCGTCAGTACTGAGGGAGTGCCGCACTGTCGGAGGGTCAGTACTGAGGGAGCACCGCACTGTCAGAGGGTCAGTACTGAGGGAGTGCCGCACTGTCAGAGGGTCAGTACTGAGGGAGTGCTGCACTGTCGTAGGGTCAGTACTGAGGGAGTGCCGCACTGTCAGAGGGTAAGTACTGAGAGAGTGCCGCACTGTCTGGGGGTCAGTACTGAGGGAGTGCCGTACTGTCTGGGGGTCAGTACTGAGGGAGTGCCGCACTGTCGGAGGGTCAGTACTGAGGGAGCGCCACACTGTCAAAGCGTCAGTACTGAGGGAGTGCCGCACTGTCGGAGGGTCAGTACTGAGGGAGCGCCACACTGTCGGAGGGTCAGTACTGTGGGAGTGCGGCACTGTCGGAGGGTCAGTACTGAGGGAGCACCTCCCTATCAGAGTTGCTGCCTTTCAGATGTGAAATAATTCTACATTTATACAGTAAAACATCCCACACTGCTTCACAGAAGCTTTTTCGAACAAACATTTGACCCTGAGCCACATGAGGGGATATTCGGGACAGGTGACAAAACACTCAGTCAGAGTGGTCAGTTTTAAGGAATGCCTTAAAGGAGGAGAGAGAGACAGAGAGAGAGAGGGAGAGTGAGGTGGAGAGGTTTAGGGAGGGAATTCCAGAGCTCAGGGCCCCCCCAGGCAGCTGAAGGCACAGCCGCCAATGGTGGAGCGATGGGAATCGGGGGATGCACGAGAGATCACAATTGAGGGAGCGTAGAGATCTCGGAGGGTTGTAGGGGCTGGAGGAGGTTACGGAAATAGGGAGGGGTGTAGGGGCTGGAGGAGGTTACAGAGATAGGGAGGGGTGTAGGGGCTGGAGGAGGTTACAGAGACAGGGAGGGGTGTAGGGGCTGGAGGAGGTTACAGATAGGGAGGGGTGTAGGGGCTGGAGGAGGTTACAGAGATAGGGAGGGGTGTAGGGGCTGGAGAAGGTTACAGAGATAGGGAGGGGTGTAGGGGCTGGAGGAGGTTACAGAGATAGGGAGGGGTGTAGGGGCTGGAGGAGGTTACAGAGATAGGGAGGGGTGTAGGGGCTGGAGGAGGTTACAGAGATAGGGAGGGGTGTAGGGGCTGGAGGAGGTTACAGAGATAGGGAGGGGTGTAGGGGCTGGAGGAGGTTACAGAGATAGGGAGGGGGTGAGGATTTGGAGGGATTGAAAAGAAGGTGGAGAATTTTTAAAATGAGGCGTTGCTTGACCAGGAGCCAATGGACGTCCGGGTGAAACCGAGGTCCCCGTCTGCCCTCGCAGGTGGATGTGACAGACCCCATGGACCTTATTGGAGAGAAGAGCAAGCCGGCGGCGGGGGGGCAGGTGGGTGTAGGGAGTTCTCCCCGGTGTCCTGGGGCCCAATATTTACCCCACAACCAACATAACTAAAAAAACCAGATGAGCCTGGTCATCGCCACCTCCCCGCTTGTGGGATCTTGCTGTGCGCAGACTCCCTGCTGAGTTTCTTACTTGTCAACGGCGACCACCCTTTAACCAAAGCACTGCGCAGGGGGCGTAAAACGCTCTGGGGGTATCCCGAGGACAGGAAAGGTCCGGTGGAAGGGGCTGCTCTGCTCTGGTTATTCTGACAGGCTGTCGCTGGTTAACTCTGGCACACCGGTGTCAAGAATAGATTGGGCCTGTGCCAGGGTGACGAGAGCGGGGGAGTGTGCAGTGAGTCAGCGGGTGAGGTCCCAGACGTGCAGGAGTGGCTGAGGCTCACAGGGTTGGAGGCGTTGGCTCCGTGGGATTGTTCCTGGACTCACAAGACCCAGGATGACTGCTCCCGGAGATCCAGGTTCGATTCCCACCCATGACAGTGGGTGACATTAGAATGCAACATAAATCTGGATTTGAACATCCCTGGTTTATGTATGTGACTCCTGGCCCACAGCAGGGTGGTTGGCTCTTTACTGCCCCTCTAAAATGTGAACCACCTGCTAAAAGGTCTCCCTTAAAACCCCCCAGTGTGGACTGGGTGCACCTGTACCGTGTGCCTCAAATAGGCAGCTGGCCATAACCTTCTCAAGGGGCAGTTAGGGATGGGCAGAAAGGTATATATATATTGCCATGAGACCCTGCTCAAAATCAAATGGAGTAGATTGGGTTGAGGCTGTTGCTGTTTCTGGGATCTTGCTGTGCGCCAGCTGGCATCCTTGATTCCTTTGCCACTGACAGAGATAACAGTTACTTCACCTCCCCCCCACCCACCCCCACCCATTGCAAAACGTGCCTCAGTGAGTTGCTCACCCTCTTGAGTCTGAAGGTTGTGGGTTCAAGACCTCACGCCAGAGACCCAAGCCCCATAATCCAGGCTGACACTCCCGGTGCCAGTACCAAGGGAGCGCCACACTGTTGGAGAGTCAATAATCCTCAACTCCACTTTCCTGCCTTTTCCCCATAACCCTTGATTCCCTCACTGATTAAAAATCTGTCTATCTCAGCCTTGAATATACTTCATGACCCAGCCTCTACAGCCCTCTGCGGTAAAGAATTCCACAGATTCACTACCCCCTGAGAGAAGAAATTCCTCCTCACCTCTGTCTTAAACGGATGACCCCTTACTCTGAGAATATGCCCTCTGGTCCTAGACTCTTCCATAAGGGGAAACAACCTCTCAACATCTACCTTGTCAAACCCCCTAAGAATCCTATATGTTTCAATAAGGTCGCCTCTCGTTCTTCTAAACTCCATGGAGTACAACCTCAACCTACTCAACCTCTCCTCATAAGAAACTCCCTCCATACCCAGGATCAACCTAGTGAACCTTCTCTGGACTGCCTCCAATGCCAGTATATGTTTCCTTAGATAAGGGGACCAAAACAGTTCCCAGTATTCTAGGTGTGGTCTAACTAGGGCTGAGTTGCAAATTAGCTACAGCATTTTCTACAAGTGACCAACACTTCAAAGAGAAAGTACTTCATTGGTGGAGAAGTGCATTGTAATGTCCTGAGGATGTGAAAGGTGTTAGAGGGATGCAATATATACAGTCTGGATCTCTCCGTCTCTCTCTCTCTCTCCCTGAAGATTTCCACACGTTCCACTTGGCTCCATCCCCTCCTTTCTCTCTCAGCTGGAGAAGCAGCGAATCTTTGTCAGCCTGCCAGGCACCTTGCTGAACAGGAACCAACACGCCCAGGCCAGGAATGTCCCTGAGCTAAAAGCAACTGCGCCCGAGTTTCACTGGAGCGGGAGGAGGTCCCGAGAGAGGGGAATGGGACTGAGAGAATGAACAAGAGAACAAATCCAGACACCACACACACCCCCACGGCCACAATTGCAAAAAGAGGTGGGGGGGGTGGGGGGAAGAATGGGGGAGGGGGAGCAGACTGGTGTTTGGGGTGTGGGTGAGTTCAGCCCGGTGTCATGGGACCAGTAATTAACTGGGTGTCCGCTGTGTTCTGGGACCAGTAATTAACTGGGTGTCCCCAGTGTCCTGGGACCAGTAATTAACTGGGTGTCCTCGGTGACCTGGGACCAGTAATTAACTGGGTGTCCCCGGTGTCCTGGGACCAGTAATTAACTGGGTGTCCCCAGTGTCCTGGGACCAGTAATTAACTGAGTGTCCCCAGTGTCCTGGGACCAGTAATTAACTGAGTGTCCCCAGTGTCCTGGGACCAGTAATTAACTGGGTGTCCCCAGTGTCCAGGGACCAGTAATTAACTGGGTGTCCCCAGTGTCCTGGGACCAGTAATTAACTGAGTGTCTACAGTGTCCTGGGACCAGTAATTAGCTGGGAGTTCCTGGTGTCCTGTGACCAGTAATTAACTGGGTGAGTCCGGTGTCCTGGGACCAGTAATTAACTGGGTGTCCTGGGACCAGTAATTAACTGGGTGGCCCCAGTGTCCTGAGACCAGTAATTAACTGGGTGTCCCCAGTGTCCTGAGACCAGTAATTAACTGGGTGTCCCCAGCGTCCTGAGACCAGTAATTAACTGGGTGTCTCCAGTGTCCTGGGACCAGTAATTAACTGGGCGTCTCCAGTGTCCTGGGACCAGTAATTAACTAGGTGTCCCCTGTGTCCTGAGACAAGTAATTAACTGGGTGTCTCCAGTGTCCTGGGACCAGTAATTAACTGGGTGTCTCCAGTGTCCTAGGACCAGTAATTAACTGGGTGTCTCCAGTGTCCTGGGACCAGTAATTAACTGGGTGTCCAAAGTGTCCTGGGACCAGTAATTAACTGGGTGTCTCCAGTGTCCTGGGACCAGTAATTAACTGGGTGTCTCCAGTGTTCTGGGACCAGTAATTAACTGGGTGTCTCCAGTGTCCTGGGACCAGTAATTAACTGGGTGTCCCCAGTGTCCTGGGAGCAGTAATTAACTGGGTGTCTCGAGTGTCCTGGGACCAGTAATTAACTGGGTGTCTCCAGTGTCCTGGGACCAGTAATTAACTGGGTGTCTCCAGTGTCCTGGGACCAGTAATTAACTGGGTGTCTCCAGTGTCCTGGGACCAGTAATTAACTGGGTGTCTCCAGTGTCCTGGGACCAGTAATTCACTGGGTGTCCCCGGTGTCCTGGGACCAGTAATTAACTGGGTGTCCCCGGTGTCTGGGGACCAGTAATTAACTGGTTGTCCCCTGTGTCCTGGGACCAGTAATTAACTGGGTGTCCCCAGTGTCCTGGGATCAGTAATTAACTGGGTGTCCCCAGTGTCCTGAGACCAGTAATTAACTGGGTGTCCCCAGTGTCCTGGGACCAGTAATTAACTGGGTGTCTCCAGTGTCCTGGGACCAGTAATTAACTGGGAGTCCCCGGTATCCTAGGACCAGTAATTAACTGGGAGTCCCCAGTGTCCTGGGACCAGTAATTAACTGGGTGTTCCCAGTGTCCTGGGACCAGTAATTAATTGGGTGTCTCCAGTGTCCTGAGACCAGTAATTAACTGGGTGTCCCCTGTGTCCTGGGACCAGTAATTAACTGGGTGTTCCCAGTGTCCTGGGACCAGTAATTAACTGGGTGTCTCCAGTGTCCTGAGACCAGTAATTAACTGGGTGTCCCCACTGTCCTGGGACCAGTTATTAACCGGGTGTCCCCAGTGTCCTGGGATCAGTAATTAACTGGGAGTCCCCGGTATCCTAGGACCAGTAATTAACTGGGTGTCCAAAGTGTCCTGGGATCAGTAATTAACTGGGTGTCCCCAGCGTCCTGGGACCAGTAATTAACTGGGTGTCCCCAGTGTCCTGGGACCAGTAATTAACTGGGTGTTCCCAGTGTCCTGGGACCAGTAATTAACTGGGTGTCCAAAGTGTCCTGGGATCAGTAATTAACTGGGTGTCCCCGGTGTCCTGGGACCAGCAATTAACTGGGTGTCCCCAGCGTCCTGGGACCAGTAATTAACTGGGTGTCCCCGGTATCCGGGGACCAGTAATTAACTGGGTGTCCAAAGTGTCCTGGGGCCAGTAATTAACTGGGTGTCCCCAGTGTCCTGGGACCAGTAATTAACTGGGTGTCCCCAGTGTCCTGGGACCAGTAATTAACTGAGTGTCCCCAGTGTCCTGGGACCAGTAATTAACTGAGTGTCCCCTATGTCCTGGGACCAGTAATTAACTGGATGTCCCCAGTGTCCAGGGACCGGTAATTAACTGAGTGTCACCAGTGTACTGGGACCAGTAATTGACTGAGTGCCTCCAGTGTCCTGGGACCAGTAATTAACTGGGTGTCCCCAGTGTACTGGGACCAGTAATTAACTGAATGTCCCCAGTGTCCTGGGACCAGTAATTAACTGAATGTCCCCAGTGTCCTGGGACCAGTAATTAACTGGGTGTTCCCAGTGTCCTGAGACCAGTAATTAACTGGGTGTCTCCAGTGTCCTGGGACCAGTAATTAACTGGGCGTCCCCAGTGTCCTGGGACCAGTAATTAACTGGGTGTCTCCAGTGTCCTGGGACCAGTAATTAACTGGGTGTTCCCAGTGTCCTGAGACCAGTAATTAGCTGGGTGTCTCCAGTGTCCTGGGGCCAGTAATTAACTGGGAGTCCCCAGTGTCCTGGGACCAGTAATTAACTGGGAGTACCCAGTGTCCTGAGACCAGTAATTAACTGGGTGTCCCCAGCGTCCTGGGACCAGTAATTAACTGGGTGTACCCAGTGTCCTGAGACCAGTAATTAACTGGGTGTCCCCGGTGTCCAGGGACCAGTAATTAACTGGGTGTCCAAAGTGTCCTGGGGCCAGTAATTAACTGGGTGTCCCCAGTGTCCTGGGACCAGTAATTAACTGAGTGTCCCCTATGTCCTGGGACCAGTAATTAACGGGGTGTCCCCAGTGTCCTGTGACCAGTAATTAACGGGGTGTCCCCAGTGTCCTGGGACCGGTAATTAACTGAGTGTTCCCAGTGTCCTGGGACCAGTAATTAACTGGGTGTCCCCAGTGTCCTGGGACCATTATTTAAATGGGTGTCTCCAATGTCCTGTGACCAGTAATTAACTGGGTGTCCCCTATGTCCTGGGACCAGTAATTAACGGGGTGTCCCCAGTGTCCTGTGACCAGTAATTAACGGGGTGTCCCCAGTGTCCTGGGGCCAGTAATTAACTGGGTGTCCCCAGTGTCCTGGGACCAGTAATTAACTGAGTGTCCCCTATGTCCTGGGACCAGTAATTAACGGGGTGTCCCCAGTGTCCTGTGACCAGTAATTAACGGGGTGTCCCCAGTGTCCTGGGACCGGTAATTAACTGAGTGTCCCCAGTGTCCTGGGACCAGTAATCAACTGGGTGTCCCCAGTGTCCTGGGACCATTATTTAAATGGGTGTCTCCAATGTCCTGTGACCAGTAATTAACTGGGTGTCCCCAGTGTCCTGGGACCAGTAATTAACTGGGTGTCCCCAGTGTCCTGGGACCAGTAATTAACTGGGTGTCCCCAGTGTCCTGGGACCAGTAATTAACTGAGTGTCCCCTATGTCCTGGGACCAGTAATTAACGGGGTGTCCCCAGTGTCCTGGGACCGGTAATTAACTGAGTGTCCCCAGTGTCCTGGGACAAGTAATTAACTGAGTGTCCCCAGT